>NW_024097558.1:0-2697 GCF_016545835.1 Crotalus tigris | reverse complement strand
GTAGAAGCTGACCCCGCGCCAGCTGTCAACATTCTATCAATCCACGCCTTGCCCGAGCTCCCTCTTAGTGCCAGGGATGTTACCGCTGAAACGGGTACAGATCACACACTTTCCCGTGTCCGCTCCTGGGTCCTGTCCGGGTGGCCTGAGCACTGCCCTAGTCCTGAGGTTCAGAGTTTCTGGTCCAAAAGAAACGAACTGTCCCTTTCTCAGGGGTGTCTGCTTTGGGGACACAGAGTTGTCATTCCCACCTCAATGAGGACTCGGGTCTTAGAATCCCTCCACTAGGTCATCCTGGCATTGTTCGTATGAAGGCTCTTGCACGCAGCCACTATTGTGGTGGCCTGCTTTTAGATAAAGATATTGAGGCTAAGGTACCCATGCCAACCTGTGCCAACGATCCAGCCAGCGATGGCCCCCAAGCTCCTGTGGCATAGATGGAGGAAACACAGTCCCCATGGTCTAGGGTGCACATTGACTACGCTGGGCCCTTTCAGGGCCAGTTCTTCTTGGTCTTTTGACAGCCATTCAAAATGGCTGGAGTTGTGCCTGTCTCATCCACCACACACGCAAAAGCCTTTTCAGGTACTGAGGGGGATTTTGGACTGCACACTGGCTGCCAGATGTCATTGTGTGCGACAACGGCCCTCAATTCACCTCCTCCGAATTCCAAGCTTTCTTACAGGCAAACCTGATTCGTCATGCCACGTCTGCGCCTTTTCACCCGTCCACCAACGGTATGGCTGAACGCATGGTGCGCATCGCAAAGGACGCCTTGAAGAGACTCACCTACGGGTACTGGCATCACAGGTTGGCTGACTTTCTCCTTTCTTATCGCACCACACCGTCCACTTCTACAGGGAGAAGTCCAGCTGAACTTCGTTGGGGGCGCCAACTTACTACTAGACTTGACCGGTTGCATCCGGACAGACTGCCTTCATCTACCTCACATCCTAGGGCACCTAGACAACTACTTGTGGGTGCCCCGGTTTGGGCTTGCAATTACGGGCCTGGTCATACATGGGTCCCCGCTTCTGTGTCCAGGATCACAGGTCCTCTCTCCTACGAGGTTGCCCTGGACAACGGTCGTGTCCTGCGTCGGCACATCGACCAACTTCGCTCTAGGCGAGACTTTTCTGCTGAGACTCCTGGGTCTTTTCCAGGGGGGGAGGGGGACCCTTTGGAGCAAAGGGACGGGCAAGAGCTACTGCCCACCTCCACTGAGGGAGCCACAAACGGCTCGTCCCAAGGTTCTGCAATTGCTCCGAAAAGAAAGTCATGGAGCTTACCCCCACAACAGGCACTCACGCCTACTCCAGCCAGGGAGTCACCCCGGGGGCATACTCACTTTCCACACACATCACACAGCACTCCAGTCACAGAGGATACCCGGGGCATCCCAACAAATCATTCCCCGCAAGAGAGCTGGCACACAATCCCCAAGGTTGGCCTGACCTTACCCCAAATTCTACAGGGGGTCAAACATACAGGGAGGTGGTCGAGGAACCAAGTCCCGACTACAACACCTCTAGCCCAAATCAGGGAGTAACTGAGTTTTGGGAAAGTACAGGAACCCACACAAGCCTGGACACAGAACGGGGTTCAGGGAATGGTCAGCCTCCTGACAGGTCTTGGACGGACCTAGGAGGTTCAACAGAGACGCCCAGCAGTGGCTAACACTTCAAGGGGCCCGAGGGTCTACAGCTAGGCAGGTCAACCAGGTCACAAAGTGACAGAAGCCCTGGCCTGACGAGCCCGGTGGGCAAGCAAGCAGGCCAGGCATCGGGGCACAGTCCTTGGAAGGCACCAAGGCAAAAGAAGGAGAACAGGCTCACATCTCCCTCCAGTCAGGGAACTCATGCTAGTAACCCAGAGCTGAGAAGGTCACAGAGAGCAAAGAAGTCTCCTAAATACTTAGAGGATTACATAACATGGCTGGCTAAACAAAAGCCAGGTAACGATAGGAGCACTGAGAAGCAGAACACTGCATAAAATAAATGTTTATATGTTGGTAGTAGTTTTAGCCCGGGGGAAAGGGGTGTTATGTCCCGAGCCTTGCAAACGGCTCGGGCATTTGCAGGAAGTCCCGGGCAGGTGCAAAGCTGCCCGGGACCAGACAGGCTGTCGCCAGCGCCGTGCGCATGCGCGGGTGCTGGCGCGGGAAAAGTAACCCATTTACACGGGAGTTGCCTATCTAAGAGGCTGCGAGGCGTTTGGGCGAGGCTGAAGCCATCTTCCTGTAAGCTGAACGCTGAATAAAAGAAACTGAGAACTCCAGCTGCTTCTCGTGTCTGTTTTCCCGCCACGGACTCAACAGTTACAACGGAAAAAAAGCACAACAGATGTTTATTAAGGCTTGCATTTCTAACTACAGTAGGTTCAATCTCCACACGATGAAAGAAGAGAGAATGAATAACTTGCCTTTATCCCAAAGGACCCTCTGGCCTCTCTTAAATGCCTATAGCACAGGTCGGCAACCTGCGGCTCCGGAGCCGCATGCGGCTCTTTGAGCCTTCCTCTGTGGCTCCCAGCCTCCTCTGCCTTTGCAGAGAGAGACAGAGACAGAGACAGAGAGAGGCAATTGCGCTTCCCTGCTTCTCTCTCTCTCTCTCTCTGTATGTGTGTGTGTGTTTATGTTTTTGTGTGTATGTGTAAAAGAGTGCACTCACAGTGTTCTCCGACGAGCTGAAAAGCTTA
>NW_024097557.1:0-9594 GCF_016545835.1 Crotalus tigris | reverse complement strand
CTGAGTTGCAGAGGGGTTTAAGATTGTGGGGTTATGGAGTCGTTTGTCAATAAGGGCGGGTTTCCAAATGGCTGGTAGGCGGGAGGTATCATCTCGCTTGTTCATGCTGTGTGGGCGTTTTTCTATCTCGATGGCTTCTCTGATTATTCTGTTATTAAAATGTTCACTTTTGGCAATGGTTCTGGTATTTTTAAAGTCAATTTCATGTCCTGTGGCTTTCAGGTGTTGGACCAGGGAAGATGTTGGTTCCTCTTTTTTGACTGAGTTCTTATGTTCTTCAATGCGTGCACGTATTCTTCTGTTGGTTTGTCCGATGTATGTGGTGGAACAAGTGGTGCATGGGATTTCGTATACTCCTTGATTTTCTAATTCAATTTTATCTTTGGGGTTTCTAAGGATGGTGGATATTTTTCTGTTTGTGCAGAATGCTGTTTTGATGTTGTTTTTATGGAGGATCTTACTGATTCTGTCTGTGGTGCCTTTTATGTATGGGAGGAGGCTTTGCCGTTTTCTTGTTCTTTGTCTTGGATTTTAGTGGGGGTTTCTTTTTGGATTAGGTTTGTAATCTTATTTCTATGGAATCCATTGGATGTTAGTACATTGGTGAGAGTGTGTAGTTCGGGTTTTAGGTGTTGTTCGTCAGCTAAGCGTTTTGTTCTGGAGATGAGTGTCTTGGCTACAGATTTGATCTGTGCTGGGTGGTGGTGTGAGAGAGCGTGCAGATAGCGGTTTGTGTGTGTTTTCTTCTGGTAGATGGTGTGTCCTAGGGAGCCATTGGATTTCTTGTAGACTAAGACATCCAGGAAGGGAAGTTGGTTGTTAGCTTCTGTTTCCATGGTGAACTGTAGTTTGGGGTGTAGGCTGTTGAGGTGTGTGAGGAAGTTGTCCAGTTTTTCTTTCCCATGTGGCCAGATTATGAAGGTGTCATCTACGTATCTGAGCCAGAGTTTGGGTTTGTGATCCGATTTTTCTAGAGCTTGGGTTTCAAAATTGTTTTCCATGTAAGGTTTGGCCAATTGACACGTGAGAGGTGTGATCCACCATAGGGTGCTCCTTCTGTTTGTTTGTATTTTTGTCCGTTATAGATGCAGTATGTGTTGGATAGGCAGTGGTGGGTCAGATCTAAGATGTGTTTGGGGGGGTTATATTTGTTTTGAATAGCTGTCAAGGCTTCTTTGATAGGCACTTGGGTGAAGAGGGATATGACATCGAAGCTCACTAGTAGGTCGCGGGGCTGTAAGCTTTGTTTCTTTATGATCTCTATAAACTGGAATGAGTTTTTTACGTGTGAGGTGATGGATTCTGCATAGGGCTGTAGTTGTTTGGCGAGAAATTTGGCTAGGTTTTGTAGAGGTGAGCCTATGGAGCTGACTATAGGTCTGAGTGGGGTTCCTTCTTTGTGTATCTTGGGGAGACAATAGAGTTTAGGGCATCTGGATGATTTCTCTCTGGGAATGATTCTTTGCTGGATCTCTTCGCTAATGGGGGAGGCTTTTATCTTGGTTCTGGTGGTTTTTTCCAGGTAGGTGGTGGGATCTGTATTTAGGGGTTTGTATGTTGAGTCTTGGAGTAGGTTGGTTAATTTGGTTTGGTAGTCAGATGTGTTCATAACCACCGTGGCGTTGCCCTTGTCTGGTGGTAGGATTATTATGCTGGTGTCTTCTTTCAGGTTACATAGTGCTGTATGTTCCTCTTTGGGTAAGTTGCTTTTGGGTGGCTTGCTGGTGCAGAGGATGTTGGTGATTTTGAGTCTGATTTTGTTCGCCTCATCGGGGTTGATTTTGGTCAGGCTGGTTTCAACTCCACATATAATGGTTTCAGTGGGGATGTGTTTGGGAGCGACTGCAAAGTTGAATCCTTTGGAAAGGACATTGGTTTCGGCTTTGGTGAGGATCCTATCTGAGATGTTATGCACTGTTTGTTTCCTGTGTGGCTGTGAGGGAGGAGGGGTTTGTTTCTGGCGTTCTTGTAGTCTTCGGAGTTTGTTGGTGTGTGTATCTGTCTTGAGGGTGGTCTGTGTTTCGGCTCTCCAGACGGCGAGTTGTTTGGATTTGTCCCAAAGTGCGGGGTGGTATCTTCTTGTTGCTGATTTTGAAGGTGAGTGTGAGGAGATCTTTGTTAAATTCGGGCTAGAGGACTCTTTTTTGTGTAAGTTCATTTCTGATTAGGGCCAATTCTGTTCTTGTCAGTATCCGTTTGGTGGCTGCAGAGTTGGAGTGGAATTTCAGTTGGAAACATGTGGAGATTAGATTTTGATCTCGGCAGTTGCGTAGGAATGTGAGGTCGCATAAAATGGAAGCTCTTTGGACTTCAAGTTTTTCATAGGTCCTGGTCAAATGGTGGATTTCCTCCCCGTAGAGGTTCGATATTTGTTTTCTGAGGTTTTCGCGGGTATTTGTATATAGGTCTTTGGTTGTTCGGGTTTTCTCCCGCGTAAAATTGGAAGTGTCTTGGCAACGTTTCGACGAAGTCACATTCGTCATCTTCAGGCTGGTTTTTTTAGCTTCTTGCTTTGAGCAGCAATGTGTGGTTTTAGCTGTTTCTTCCTTTTAACTGCCAGTGAGGGTATGAACTGATTGGATGGGAGCTTGGCTGTGTTCTGATTGGGTGGAGGTGTGTTCTGAATGGTTAGGGGCTTGGCTGTGCTCTGATTGGCTGTGGGAGTGTTCTGTTTGGTTGTGCTCAGGTTAGTCTGAGTTGCAGAGGGGTTTAAGATTTTGGGGTTAGGGAGTCGTTTGTCAATAAGGGCAGGTTTCCAAATGGCTGGTAGGCGGGATGTATCATCTCGCTTGTTCATGCTGTGTGGGCGTTTTTCTATCTCGATGGCTTCTCTGATTATTCTGTTATTAAAATGTTCACTTTTGGCAATGGTTCTGGTATTTTTAAAGTCAATTTCATGTCCTGTAGCTTTAAAAGTAGTTTGACGCAGGAAGCTGTTGTGTGGTACCGGAAACCCTCTTTTTTGGTGACTGGTTCTTATGTTCTTCCAATGCGTGGCACTTATTCTTCTGTTGGTTTGTCCCGCTGTATGTGTGGAACAAGTGGTGCAATGTGTATTTCGTATACTCCTTGATTTTCTAATTCAATTTTATCTTTGGGGTTTCTAAGGATGGTGGATATTCTTCTGTTTGTGCAGAATGCTGTTTTGATGTTGTGTTTATGGAGGATCTTACTGATTCTGTCTGTGATGCCTTTTATGTATGGGAGGATGGCTTTGCCGTTTTCTTGTTATTTGTCTTGGATTTTAGTGGGGGTTTCTTTTTGGATTAGGTTTGTAATCTTATTTCTATGGAATCCATTGGATGTTAGTACATTGGTGAGAGTTTGTAGTTCGGGTTTTAGGTGTTGTTCGTCAGCTAAGCGTTTTGTTCTGGAGATGAGTGTCTTGGCTACAGAGTTGATCTGTGCTGGGTGGTGTGAGAGAGCGTGCGAGATAGGCGGTTTGTGTGTGTTTTCTCTGGAGATGTGTGGTTCCTAGGGATCCCATTGGATTTCTTGTAGGCCTAAGACATCCGGAAGGGAAGTTGTTTGTTAGCTTTCTGTTTCCCAATGGTGAACTGTATTTTGGGGTGTAGGCTGTTGAAGGTGTTTGAGGAAAGTTTGTCCAGTTTTTCTGTCCTGTGTGGCCAGATTATGAAGGTGTCGTCTACGTATCTGAGCCAGAGTTTGGGTTTGTGATCCGATTTTTCTAGAGCTTGGGTTCAAAGTGTTCCATGTAGAGGTTTGCAATGACAGGTGAGAGGGGTGATCCCATGGGTGCTCCTTCTATTTGTTTGTATTTTTGTCCATTATAGATGAAGTATGTGTTGGATAGGCAGTGGTTGGTCAGATCTAAGATGTGTTTGGGGGGGGTTATATTTGTTTTGAATAGCTGTCAAGGCTTCTTTGATAGGCACTTGGGTGAAGAGGGATATGACATCGAAGCTCACGAGTAGGTCGCTGGGCTGTCAGCTTTGTTTCTTTATGATCTCTATAAACTGGAATGAGTTTTTTACGTGTGAGGTGATGGATTCTGCATAGGGCTGTAGTTGTTTGGCGAGAAATTTGGCTAGGTTTTGTAGAGGTGAGCCTATGGAGCTGACTATAGGTCTGAGTGGGGGTCCTTCTTTGTGTATCGTGGGGAGACCATAGAGTTTAGGGCATCTGGATGATTTCTCTCTGGGAATGATTCTTTGCTGGATCTCTTCGCTAATGGGGGAGGCTTTTATCTTGGTTCTGGTGGTTTTTTCCAGGTAGGTGGTGGGATCTGTTTTTAGGGGTTTGTATGTGGAGTCTTGGAGTAGGTTGGTTAATTTGGTTTGGTAGTCAGATGTGTTCATAACCACCGTGGCGTTGCCCTTGTCTGCTGGTAGGATTATTATGCTGGTGTCTTCTTTCATGTTACGTAGTGCTGTCTGTTCCTCTTTGGGTAAGTTGCTTTTGGGTGGCTTGCTGGTGCAGAGGATGTTGGTGATTTTGAGTCTGATTTTGTTAGCGTCATCGGGGTTGATTTTGGTCAGGCTGGTTTCAACTTCACATATAATGGTTTCTGTGGGGATGTGTTTGGGAGCGACTGCAAAGTTGAATCCTTTGGAAAGGACATTGGTTTCGGCTTTGGTGAGGATCCTATCTGAGATGTTATGCACTGTTTGTTTCATGTGTGGCTGTGAGGGAGGAGGGGTTTGTTTCTGGCGTTCTTGTAGTCTTCGGAGTTTGTTGGTGTGTGTATCTGTCTTGAGGTTGGTCTGTGTTTCTGCTCTCCAGACGGCGAGTTGTTTGGATTTGTCCCAAAGTGCGGGGTGGATCTTGTTGCTTGAGTTTGAGGTGGAGTGGTGAGTAGATCTTTGTTAATTCGGTCTAGGAGGAATCTTTTTTTGTGAAGTTCATTTCTGATTAGGGCCAATTCTGTTCTTTTCAGGATCCGTTTGGTGGCTGCAGAGTTGGAGTGGAATTTCAGTTGGAAACATGTGGGGATTAGATTTTGATCTCGGCAGTTACGTAGGAATGCGAGGTCACATAAAATGGAAGCTCTTGGGACTTCAAGTTTTTCATAGGTCCTGGTCAGATGGTGGATTTCCTCCCCGTAGAGGTTCGATATTTGTTTTCTGAGGTTTTCGCGGGTATTTGTATATAGGTCTTTGGTTGTTCGGGTTTTCTCCCGCGTAAAATTGGAAGTGTCTTGGCACCGTTTCGACGAAGTCACATTCGTCATCTTCAGGCTGGTGATTTTAGCTTCTTGCTTTGAGCAGCAATGTGTGGTTTTAGCTGTTTCTTCCGTTTAACTGCCAGTGAGGGTATGAACTGATTGGATGGGAGCTTGGCTGTGTTCTGATTGGGTGGAGGTGTGTTCTGAATGGTTCGGGGCTTGGCTGTGCTCTGATTGGCTGGGGGAGTGTTCTGTTTGGTTGTGCTCAGGTTAGTCTGAGTTGCAGAGGGGTTTAAGATTTTGGGGTTAGGGAGTCGTTTGTCAATAAGGGCAGGTTTCCAAATGGCTTGGTAGGCGGGAGGTATCATCTCGCATTGTTCATAATGGCTGTGTGGGGCGTTTTTCTATCTCGGATGGCTTCTCTGATTATTCTGTTATTAAAGTGTTCACTTTTTGCATGGTTCTGGTATTTTTAAAGTCAATTTTCGTGTCCTGTGGCTTTAAAGGTGTTGGCCAGGGAATATGTTGTTCCTCCTTTTTTGAGCTGGAGTTCTTATGTTCCTTCAATGCGTGCACTTAATTCTTTCTGTGGTTTGTCCGATGTATGGTGGTGGGAACGAGTGTTGGTGCAATGGGATTGGTCTTATACTCCTTGATTTTTCTAATGTCAATTTATATTTTGAGGTTTTCTAATGATGGTGGGATATTTTTCTGTTTGTGCAGAATGCTGTTTTGGATGTTGTTTTTATAGAAGGATCTTACTGATTCTGTCTGTGGTGTCTTTTATGTATGGGAGGAGGGCTTTGCTGTTTTCTTGTTCTTTGTCTTGGATTTTAGTGGGGTTTCTTTTTGGATTAGGTTTGTAATCTTATTTCTATGGAATCCATTGGATGTTAGTACATTGGTGAGAGTGTGTAGTTCGGGTTTTAGGTGTTGTTCTTCAGCTAAGCGTTTTGTTCTGGAGATGAGTGTCTTGGCTACAGAGTTGATCTGTGCTGGGTGGTGGTGTGAGAGAGCGTGCAGATAGCTGTTTGTGTGTGTTTTCTTCTGGTAGATGGTGTGTCCTAGTGAGCCATTGGATTTCTTGTAGACTAAGACATCCAGGAAGGGAAGTTGGTTGTTAGCCTCTGTTTCCATGGTGAACTGTATTTTGGGGTGTAGGCTGTTGAGGTGTGTGAGGAAGTTGTCCAGTTTTTCTTTCCCATGTGGCAGATTATGAAGGTGTCGTCTACATATCTGAGTCAGAGTTTGGGTTTGTGATCCGATTTTTCTAGAGCTTGGGTTTCAAAGTGTTTCCATGGTATAGTTGGCAATGACAGGTTGAGAGGGTGATCCCTGGGGGGGGGGGGTGTGGGGGGGGGGCTCCTTCTGTTTTGTTTGTAATTTTTTGTCCGTTATAGATGAAGTATGATGTTGGATAGGCATTTGGTTGGTTCAGATCTAAGATGTGTTTGGGGGGTTATATTTGTTGTTGAATAGCTGTCAAGGCTTCTTTGATAGGCTAACTTGGGTGAAGAAGGGATATGACATCGAAGCTCACTAGTAGTCGCTGGTCTGATAGCTTTGGTTTTCTTTATGATCTCTATAAACTGGAATGAGTTTTTGTACGTGTGAGGTAATGGATTCTGCATAGGGCTGTAGTTGTTTGGCGAGAAATTTGGCTAGGTTTGTAGAGGTGAGCCTATGGAGCTGACTATAGGTCTGAGTGGGGTTCCTTCCTTGTGTATCTTGGGGAGACCATAGAGTTTGGGGCATCTGGATGATTTCTCTCTGGGAATGATTCTTTGCTGGATATCTTCGCTAATGGGGGAGGCTTTTATTTTGGATCTGGTGGTTTTTTCCAGGTAGGTGGTGGGATCTGTATTTAGGGGTTTGTATGTGGAGTCTTGGAGTAGGTTGGTTAATTTGGTTTGGTATTCAGATGTGTTCATAAACACCGTGGCGTTGCCCTTGTCTGCCTGTAGGATATTAGTCTGGTGGTTCCCCCACCCCCCCCCTTCTTTCAGGTTACGTATGCTGTATGTTCCTCTTTTGGGTAAGTTGTCTTTTAGGGTGGCTTGCTGGTGCAGAGAGGATGTTGGGATTTTGAGTCTGCATTTTGTAGCGTCATCGGGGTGTGATTTTGTCAGGCTTGGTTTCAAACTTCCACAATACTGTTTCAGTGGGGATGTCTGTTGGAGCGACTGCAAAGTTGAATCCTTTGGACAGACATTGGTTCGGCTTTGGTGAGGATCCTATCTGAGATGGTTATGCACTTTTTGTTTCATGTGTGCTGTGAGGGAAGTAGGGGTTTGTTTCTGGCGTTCCTATGTCAGTCTTCGGACGGTTATGGTTGTGGTGTTGTAATCTGTCTTGAGGGTGGTCGTGTTTTCGGCTCATCCAGAGACGGCGAGTTGTTTGGATTTGTCCCAAAGTGCGGGGTGGATCTTGTTGCTGAGTTTGAGGTGGAGTGTGAGGAGATCTTTGTTAATTCGGTCTAGGAGGAATCTTTTTGTGTGAAGTTCATTTCTGATTAGGTCCAATTCTGTTCTTTTCAGGATCCGTTTGGTGGCTGCAGAGTTGGAGTGGAATTTCAGTTGGAAACATGTGGGGATTAGATTTTGATCTCGGCAGTTACGTAGGAATGCGAGGTCACATAAAATGGAAGCTCTTTGGACTTCAATTTTTTCATAGGTCCTGGTCAGATGGTGGATTTCCTCCCCGTAGAGGTTCGATATTTGTTTTCTCTGAGGTTTTCCCCTGCGGTTATTTTTATATATGTCTTTGTTTTCGGGTGTTCTCCCGCGTAAACTTGGAAGTGTCTTGGCAACGTTTCGACGAAGTCACATTCGTCATCTTCAGGCTGGTGTTTTTAGCTTCTTGCTTTGAGCAGCAATGTGTGGTTTTAGCTGTTTCTTCCTTTTAACTGCCAGTGAGGGTATGAACTGATTGGAGGGGAGCTTGGCTGTGTTCTGATTGGGTGGAGGTGTGTTCTGACTGGTTAGGGGCTTGGCTGTGCTCTGATTGGCTGGGGGAGTGTTCTGTTTGGTTGTGCTCAGGTTAGTCTGAGTTGCAGAGAGGTTTAAGATTTTGGGCTGCCTTGCTATTTTTTGGCTTCGCGTTTGTGGTCGTGCCTCATTTTCATGGAGGGTGTCAGTTTGCTTCATGTATGGATTGGAGGGCTGTAAAGTGGCTAATGATGCAGCTCTGGTCTGGCTTCTGGTTTGTGGTCGTGCCTCATCATCGGTGTGGCTTTGGGTTTGCTTTTTGCGTGGGATGGGTGGTGGTGACATCCTGTGTGGTTTTTGTGAGTGTAGGTCTGGTATCATTTTTTGTGTTAGGGAGTCGTTTGTCAATAAGGGCGGGTTTCCAAATGGCTGGTAAGCGGGAGGTATCATCTCGCTTGTTCATGCTGTGTGGGCGTTTTTCTATCTCGATGGCTTCTCTGATTATTCTGTTATTAAAATGTTCACTTTGGCAATGGTTCTGGTATTTTTAAAGTCAATTTCATGTCCTGTGGCTTTAAGGTGTTGGACCAGGGAAGATGTTGGTTCCTCTTTTTTGACTGAGTTCTTATGTTCTTCAATGCGTGCACTTATTCTTCTGTTGTTTGTCCGATGTATGTGGTGGGACAAGTGGTGCATGGGATTTCGTATACTCCTTGATTTTCTAATTCAATTTTATCTTTGGGGTTTTTAAGGATGGTGGATATTTTTCTGTTTGTGCAGAATGCTGTTTTGATGTTGTGTTTATGGAGGATCTTACTGATTCTGTCTGTGATGCCTTTTATGTATGGGAGGATGGCTTTGCCGTTTTCTTGTTCTTTGTCTTGGATTTTAGTAGGGGTTTCTTTTTGGATTAGGTTTGTAATCTTATTTCTATGGAATCCATTGGATGTTAGTACATTGGTGAGAGTGTGTAGTTCGGGTTTTAGGTGTTGTTCGTCAGCTAACCGTTTTGTTCTGGAGATGAGTGTTTTGGCTACAGAGTGAGCTGTGCTGGGTGGTGGTGTGAGAGAGTGTGCAGAAGCGGTTTGTGTTTGTTTTCTTCTGGTAGATAGTGTGTCCTGGGGAGCCATTGGATTTCTTGTAGACTAAGACATCAGGAAGGGAAGTTGGTTGTTAGCTTCTGTTTCCATGGTGAACTGTATTTTGGGGTGTAGGCTGTTGAGGTGTGTGAGGAAGTTGTCCAGTTTTTCTTTCCCATGGGGCCAGATTATGAAGGTGTCGTCTACGTATCTGAGCCAGAGTTTGGGTTTGTGATCCGATTTTTCTAGAGCTTGGGTTTCAAAGTGTTCCATGTAGAGGTTGGCAATGACAGGTGAGAGGGGTGATCCCATGGGGTGCTCCTTCTGTTTGTTTGTATTTTTGTCCATTATAGATGAAGTATGTGTTGGATAGGCAGTGGTTGGTCAGATCTAAGATGTGTTTGGGGGGGTTATATTTGTTTTGAATAGCTGTCAAGGCTTCTTTGATTGGCACTTGGGTGAA
>NW_024097556.1:0-133067 GCF_016545835.1 Crotalus tigris | reverse complement strand
TGCTTAAGTACAGAGTTCATTTTTTCAGCCCCCCCATTTCCTTGAGGGTGGTGGCTAGACATTAGTCCCTGAGTGGTTCCTAAGAGGGATAAAAATTCCTTCCAAAATGCAGACGTAAATTGCACCCCCCTGTCAGAGATGATGCGTTGGGGTGCCCCATGCAATCTGTAAATGTGTTGGATGAAGAGTTTTGCTAAGGCTTTTGCAGTGGGAATCTTTTGGCAAGGGATAATGTGCACCTGTTTGGAAAACAAGTCCGTGACCGTCCAGACCACAGTATTCCCATTGCTTTCTGGCAATTCCACTATAAAATCCATGGCTATTTCTCTCCAGGGGTCTGAGGGACTTGCCACTGTTTGCAATAGTCCTGGCACTTTCCCTTGCAACCTCTTTGCCGTGGCACATTTTGGACAACTGGCTATATAACTTTCAATGTCCTTTTTCATGGATGGCCACCAAAATTGCCGTTTAATTAAATGTAAAGTTTTTACAAATCTAAAATGCCCTGCTGATTTTGTGTCATGGCAAAGGTGCATGAAAGTTACTCTTTGAGTTGTTGGTATATATAACTTTGTTTCACCCCCTATCCCAAGGCAACGCCATCTCCTCATTGTGTCCACATTTTTGGTTTTCTGGAACCAATCATCTGGTTCCAAACTTTGTCTGAATTCAATCCCAGTTTGGCTGTCCAGTTGTGGTTTTATTTTGGCTTGGGTTCTTGTGGTTACTGGCGCTGCCAGTTGTGATTCTGCCATTATTGGTCTAGAGTCTGTGGTTCGTGCTCTGTTATATTGGGGCATGCGAGATAGTGCATCTGCCAGGAAGTTCTTTCTTCCTGGTAAATGTTTGAGCTTAAATTGGAATTGGTGAAAATGCTGGGACCAGCGGGCTTGTTTGGGATTGAGTTTCCTGGAAGTTTTCAGGCCTTCTAAATTTTTGTGATCAGTCCATACCTGGAAGGGGATTTTGTTGCCTTCCAGGAATTGTCGCCACGTGAGTAATGCCCAACGTATCCCATAAGCCTCCTTCTCCCATGCGGGCCAGCGCTGTTCTGTTTCTGTGAGTTTCTTGGATGTATATGCACAGGGTTGCAATACTGCATCATCATTTTCTTCTAATAACACAGCCCCCACTGCCACATCATTTGCATCTGCCTGTATTACGAAGGGCTTGTCCATGTCTGGGTGCCTTAGTACTGGTTCGGCAGAAAAAAGTCTCTTTAGTCTCTCAAACGCTGCTTGGCACTCCATTGTCCATGTTAGTGGCTGGCTAGGTTTTACTGAGGGTGTTCCCTTCGTTTTTAGTAAGTTAGTGAGGGGCAAGGCTATCTGTGCACATGAGGGGATGAATTGGCGGTAAAAATTTGCAAAGCCCAGGAAACTTTGTAGTTGCTTTCTTGTGCGGGGTGGTGCCCATTCTAATACTGCTCTGACCTTCTCTTGGTCCATTTCAATGCCCTGTGGGGATATGCGATAGCCTAGGTAGTCTATCCTTTCCTGGTTGGAATTCGCTTTTTGAGAGTTGGCATATAGGTGAGCGGCTCGCAGCTTCTTTAATAAAACCGCTCTGACAGTTTTGACGTGTTCTCTTTTTGTTGGTAAAAGATAAGAATGTCGGGTCCAAGTAAACAAGGACCGTCCCCTTAAATCAGGTGCTCCTTAGAACGTCATTGTTAATTGCATAAAGCCTGCAGGGCCCCTGTATCCAAATTGCAAGACTTTGGATTGATAGCAACCCCATGGGGTCAGTAAGTGCATCTTCCATTCGTCCCCGTCCTTAATTCTCATGCGATAGTAAGCTTCCCTTAGGTCTAGTTTAGAAAAAAATTTTCCCTTTCGAGAGGTGTGACAGCATGTCTTTCATGAGGGGCAGAGTGTATAGGTTGCTTTCACTGATTGTATTCAGGGACCTATAATCCATGCATAAGCGTAAAGACCCGTCCTTCTTCTCTCTAAAGAGAACCGGGGCGACCACTTTAGGCTTGGCTGGCTCAATGAACTCCCTTTCTAGGTTTTTCTTTCTGAATCTTTCCATTTCCTCTTTCTCCTTTGGGCTCATGGAGTATAATCTGGGCTTCAGGAGTTTTGCCCCAGGCTTGAATTCAATGTTACGTCTGTGATCAGTGGGGGGAAGCTCATTCGCCCTCTCCTCACTGAACACTTCAGCAAGGTCCCTATCTTCCTCTGGTATTTCTGTTTATCCTTTTTCCCTCCTAATGGTGCTTTTTCTATTCTTGATTCTGGTAGCCTCCCTGGGGTTTTAAGTCCAGGGGTCCGCCCCTCCGAATTTTGATTTCTGTCAATCCTCAATTTACCCAGGGGTTTTCCATTTTGTCAACCATTCCATCCCTAGAATCATTGGGCATTCCATACCTGGGGTCACAAACCTTTATGTTCCTCTTCATGGTTGCCCAGGGAGAGGTGTATTGGCAGAGTGGCTAGGGTAGCTGGCACCCCCCCCTGCTATGGATCCATCTAGCTGGCCAAATGAGATTGGTTATTCCAGTCTCCTGGATGGGATGCCCAGATTCCCCTCTAGTGTTGGGCTAATGAGGCAACGGGTGCAGCCAGAGTCTATTAAGGCTTTCACCTTCACAGCTTCGGGCATGGGGGGGATTAATATAGTCACTGTTTTGAAGATGGGTGTGATGCATCCACTTACCAGGGGTTCGCCCTCCGAGCTCTCATCTGAGGCATCCACCGGCCCTGTGGTGTAGGCTGGAGTTCTTTCCCCTTGGTGAGCAGAGGTGGGGGTTTCTGCAATTTCCATCATTCTCATGGCCGTTTCCTTTGGCTTAACTGAATACTTTCTGGGTTTGTTGATTGGGGATCTGTCTGGGTTGTGCTGGGGGGCCTTTGAGTGGCATTCTACAGCTCGATGCCCTTCTCTTCTGCACTTGAAACACCCCATTTGCTTCTTGGCTGTATCCGATGATTTCACACCTGTGTGGGGGGGGGGAGGTGGGGGGGTGGGGGTGGGGGGGGGGGGGGGGGGGGAAGGTTGGACCCGGTTGGTGTGTCAGCTCAGGCGGGGGGCGGCTCCATTGTTTTCCTCGGCGGTGCCTCTTCAATATGTCGATCTCTGCTTCCTCTGCCAAGAAGTACCATTCCTCAAGTCGATGTGGGTCCCCTCGGGGCAGGCAAGCATCATATAGATCATAGTTTAGTCCGTCTTTGAAATGGCCAAGGAGGATGTCTTCTGTCCAATTCAGTTTGCTGGCAATGGCCCGGAATTCTTGTGTATACTCGGCCACTGGGCGTTTGCCTTGCCTCATCGTTGTTATTCTTTCACGGGCTTTGCGATCAGCCAGGGGGTCTTCCAATCGTCTTCTCAAAGAGGACATGAAACGGTTGAAGTTACTGGATTCTGGGGCATTGAGTCATGCAGTGTCACCACCCAATCTGCAGCTGGTCCATCCAGGGCAGATTGCACGATCCTTATGCGGGCTTTGTCGCTGGGAATATCCTGCCCATATTCCTCCATGTAGCTGAGGACTTGGGTTAGGAAAACCCCAAGCGTGTTGGCTCCCCTTTGAATTTCACTTCCAACGGTGGACGTCTTGGAATGGATCGGTGCCTCTGTTGTGGGTGGTAGTGCCTTCCGTCCAGATTGCCATCTGTGGTCCGGTAGGGGTTGGGAGCTCCTGGATCAGTAGATGTCCCTGGGGTTGCAGGTTCCATGTCCCCCTCGGTGTCTCTCCCTTTGCGGCTCCAGGAACTGGGGCGGCCGTAGGGTTCAGTCTTCTCCTCTCCTAGGGAGCTGAGAGTTCTCTTCATCAGGTCAATAGCTTTCTCTAGGATCCAGTCTGAGTACGGTGCCCAGCTTTCCCCCTCTTCACTTGCGTGCAGGGATTTCTCCATCTCCTGCTTCCATTCTGTTTGCTTGGTCCCCCGTCTCAGGGTCACCTTCCTCGATTCCTTTCCCCACTCACTTTTTTTTCCAACGCCCATTGACCAGCGAGGCTTGTGGTCCCGTGTCTCCACCACTTCTTCTCCTGAGGACTCTGACTTCTTGGATCCCAACATCTGGCAAGGTTCCAATTGGGTCAGCGGCTCTCTTTCCAGGGAGTTTTTCCCCCGCTCTTTGCTCCAGTTGTCTGCATCAGTAAATTTTTGGCAAAATCCCCCGGCAAGGGTCTGCCCTGCCAGGTGGATTAATTTTGGCAAGTCCTGTCTATATGTAGGACCCACCCCAACTTTGCATCTTAAGAAGACAGAACTCTGGTAATACTTCTCCAACAGGATCCTTTATAAGAAGAAATTGTTGCAGGCATGCTAGACAGGACTTGGTGTTCAAGCTCTCCCATTCAAGGTTTTAAGGGGTTCCCCAGTAGTCCCACCCAATCAACCCCCCTTCCAGTGATAGTTTCAAGTATCACAATTCCACCCCCTTTCTTCTTTCTTCCATCTGGATGGAGACTTCAGATAACTACATGAAAGGCAAATACCCTTCTTTGTTATGATAAGGTCCTCTGGTGCTAACGCTTTGAGGTTACAATAAACACACATTCAGCATTCAGCTCTTTGAAGTGTACTGAAGGAAGTGAGGGCCATAAAGCCCCTTTGTTCTCCCCCTTCTCTCCCTCTTATGGCAGAATCCAGAGAAGGCAGAATTGGGAGTTTCTATATTTGATAATTAAAGATGAAATATAATTGGATTCTGACAGGCTTGTTTGAATGTATTACTGTCTTAGAAGAAAATAATTATTTATTGCCTAGGTTATTCATCTAATGTCTAGCAATAGGTCTTGAAATCTCATTGGAAGTAAGCTAAAAAAGCCATGGTGGCACAGTGGTTAGAATGTAGTACTGCAGGCTAACTCTGCTCACATTGCCAGGAGTTTGATTCCTTCAACCCTGATTCAGCCTTCCATCCTTCCAAGGTTGGTAAAATGAGGGCCCAGATTGTTGGGGGCAATATGCTCACTCTGTAAACTGCTTAGAGAGGGCTGTAAAGCACTATGAAGTGGTATATAAGTGCTATTGCTATTGCTAATGTCAATTTCAATCAGGGAGCCTGGGGTGGTTGGATGGAAAACAAAGTGAGCTACAGCCACACAACTGAAAAGTTCTGCTCCTTTGTGTGCCACACACATAAAAATGGAGCTGAACTTTAATAGTTCACTGATGCTTCTTTCACTGTTAATTGTTCAAATGGCTGTGATCCCAAAGTCCTATTATGAAATATGAGTTCCCCTATACTTAGAGACAAAATGTGATCCACTGGAGAAGGAAATGGCAAACCACTCCAGTATCTTTGTCATGAAAACCCCATGGACAGTACTAAAAGGCAAAAAGATATGTTGCTGGAAAATGAGCCCCTCAGGTCGGAAGGTGTCCAATATGCTACTGGGGAAGAGCAGAGGGCTAGTACTAGTAGCGCCAGAAAGAATGAAGCGACTGGGCCAAAGCCGAAAGGACGCTCAGCTGTGGATATATCTGGTGGTGAAAGGAAAGTCCGATGCTGTAAAGATTTTTTCTCATAGGAACCTGGAATGTAAGATCCATGAATCAAGGCAAGCTAGACGTAGTCAAAAAAGAGATGACAAGACTGAACATCGACATCTTAGGAATCAGCGAACTAAAATGGACAGGAATGGGTGAATTTAACTCAGATGACCATCAGGTATACTACTGTGGGCAAGAATCCCTCAGAAGAAATGGAGTAGCCTTCATAGTCAATAAACGAATAGGAAAAGCAATACTGGGATACAATCCCCAAAATTACAGAATGATCTCAATTTGAATCCAAGGCAAACCATTCAATATCACAATAGTCCAACTCTATGCCCCAACCACTGGTGCTGAAGAGGATGAAATTGACCGGTTCTATGAAGCCCTACAGCACCTTATAGAATTAACACCAAAAAATGATATCCTTATCATCATGGGGATTGGAATGCTAAGGTAGGAAGCCAAAAGATAACCGGAAGAACTATGCTAGATAACTATGAAGAACTATGGATGGAAGTTCGCAACATTGTACAAGAGGTAGCAACTAAAACCATCCCAAAGAAAAAGAAATGCAAGAAAGCAAAATGGCTGTCTGAGGAAGCTTTGCAAATAGCTGAGGAAAGAAGGGAAGTGAAAGGCAAAGGAGAAAGAGAAAGATACACGCAATTGAATGCAGAATTCCAGAGAGTAGCTAGAAGAGATAAGAATGCCTTCTTAAATGAACAGTGCAAAGAAATAGAAGAAAACAACAGAATAGGGAGGACCAGAGATCTCTTCAAGAAAATTGGAGATATGAAGGAAACGTTTCATGCAAAGATGGGCATGATAAAGGACCAAAATGGCAGAGACCTAACAGAGGCAGAAGAGATTAAGAAGAGATGGCAAAACTACATAGAAGAACTATACAAGAATGAGCTTAACATCCCAGATAACCACAATGAGATGGTCACTGACCTCGAACCAGACATCCTAGACTGTGAAGTGAAATGGGCCTTAGAAAATCTGAGCAACAACAAAGCTAGTGGAAGTGACAGTATTCCAGCTGATCTATTCAAATTTAAAGACGATGCGTAAAAGTGCTTACACTCAATTTGCCAGCAAATTTGGAAACTCAACAGTGGCCCAGGATTGGAAAGGTTTCAGTTTACATTCCAATTCCAAAGAAAGGCAATGTCAAAAAATGTTCAAACTATCGCACCATTGCACTCATTTCACATGCTAGTAAAGTTATGCTTAAAATCCTACAAGCTAGACTCCAGCAGTATGTGGATCGAGAACTACCAGAAGTACAGGCAGGATTTCGAAGAGGCAGAGGAACTAGAGATCAAATTGCCAACATACGCTGGATCATGGAGAAAGCTAGGGAGTTCCAGAAAAACATCTACTTCTGCTTCATTGACTATGCAAAAGCCTTTGATTGTGTGGATCACAACAAATTGTGGCAAATTCTTAAAGAGATGGGAGTACAGACCATCTCATTTGTCTCTTGAGAAACCTATATGTGGGTCAAGAAGCAACAGTGAGAACTGGACACGGAACCACTGATTGGTTCAAAATTGGAAAAGGAGTCCGGCAAGGCTGTATACTGTCACCCTGCCTATTTAACTTACATGCAGAGCACATCATGAGAAAGGCAGGGCTAGATGAAACAAAAGTTGGAATTAAGATTGCTGGGAGAAATATCAACAACCTAAGATATGCAGATGATACCACTCTAATGGCAGAAAGTGAGGAGGAACTAAAGAGCCTCTTGATGCGGGTGAAGAAGGAGAGTGCAAAAGTTGGCTTGAAACTCAACATTAAGAAAACCAAAATCATGGCATCCGGCCCTCTCAATTCCTGGTAAATAGATGGGGAAGAAATGGAGGTAGTGACAAATTTTATTTTTCTGGGCTCCAAGATCACCTCAGATGGGGACTGCAGCCAAGAAATTAAAAGACGCTTGTTCCTGGGGAGGAAAGCTATTGCAAATCTAGGCAGCATACTAAAAAGCAGAGACATCACCCTGCCAACAAAAGTGTGTATAGTCCAGGCCATGGTTTTCCCAGTTGCAATGTATGGCTATGAAAGTTGGACCATAAGAAAGGCTGAGCACCAAAGAATTGATGCCTTTGAACTCTGGTGCTGGAGAAGACTTCTGCGAGTCCCTTGGACTGCAAGGCGTTCAAACCGGTCAGTCCTAGAAGAGATCAACCCCGACTGCTCTTTAGAAGGCTAGATCCTGAAGTTGAAACTGAAATACTTTGGCCACCTAATGAGAAGGAAGGACTCACTGGAGAAGGTCCTAATGCTGGGAAAGATTGAGGGCAATAGAAGAAGGAGACGACAGAGAATGAGGTGGCTGGATGGGGTCACTGAAGCAGTAGGCGTGAACTTAAATGGACTCCAGAAGATGGTAGAGGACAGGAAGACCTGGAGGAATGTTGTCCATGGGGTCGCGATGGGTCGGACACGACTTCGCAATTAACAACAACAACAACATACTTAGAGACTAAATATAGTCTCTCCCAATAACTAAAAAAAAAATATATCAGCCTTAAAAATGAATCTATGGGAATGGCCAAAAGTTGTTTTGGACTCTCAAAATTCTCCACCATATTAAAGATAAGTAAAATGGAAGGAAACAATTTCATCAAAAGATCCAAGGAACACACTTACTTTTAGCAGTGATAGTAGCATCTCTCCCTCTCTCCCTCCCTCCCTCCCTCCCTGCCTCCTCCTCCTTCCTTCCTTCCTTCCTTCCTTCCTTCCTTCCTTCCTTCCTTCCTTTCTTTCTTCATCCTCCCCCCCCAATTTATGTTTCTGATTCCTGACAATCTTTGCAAACATCACTGAGTTCAGGATACCATTCTGCACCATCCACAGTGCCCTGAATATAATATCATCTTGGACCAGGATGAGGAAATGAGAATAATAATATTGGAAAATATTTGGGAAGAGTGTTGACAGATATATTCCTTTTTCTAGATCAAAGGGATGGGAAAAAGAATAATTTTAGGATTTTTTTTTCTTAAATGTTTTTCCAAGAAGGGGCACAATAGCTCAGTGGTTAAATATGTTGAGCTTGTCAACTGGAAAAACTGACAGGTTTGATACCCAAGTGCTGCATGGCAAGGTGAGTTCCTGTTAGTTGCCCAGCCCCTGCCCATCTAGCAATTCAAAATCATGCAAATGAAATTAGATAAATAGGCATCACTTCAGTGGGAAAGGAACAGCATACCATCCAACTCAGCATATAGTCCTGCTGGCCACATAACCACAGAAAGGGTCTTCAGACAATGCTGGCTCCCTCAGCTAAGAGACAGAGATGAGTACAGCCCCCTAGAATTGGGTATGAATGGACAGGGGAAACATTTATCTTTTATCCAAGAAATTTCAGCTACACTCTAAATGACTTTCTAGAGTAGGAAATTAGACTCAGCATTTACACAATAACTCTAAGGACTTTTTTTCTTCCTTTCATCAGATCTTGAATTTTTCCCTGGTTGACCAGGACTTGAAATGAATGAAACTGGACAAGAGTCCAAATGGAGCCCATTGGAAGCTTTATTCCATTTTCTTCCATTCATGAGGGTGAGGGAGTGTTTTTCTACATCTCTCTCATCCACATGTTGTATCAAGCTAACCTGTTTAGAACTGTTACAAGCTGACACTGTTGTAATTGAGAGAATGGAAGCCTCAATTGTTTTTGTTATAGAACATTTTTTTACTAAATGAAACAACTCATCTTCATTCCAGTTAGGATTATATGACTGATTCTGAATTAAAGAGAGCCAGTTTAGTCTGGTGGTAAAGGCACCAGGTTAGAAACCAGGAGACTGTGAGTTCTAGTCCTGCCCTAGACATGAAAGCCAACAGGGTATCTTTGGGGCAGTCACTGTCTCTCTCAACCTAACTTACCTCATAGGATTGTTGTTTTAGAATAATAAGAGAAAGAAGAAGACGTTCCCCCATCCCAGTTACTTATAAACGTAATAAAGGTAGGATAAAAATAAAATAAAATAAAATAACTTACTGTAGTAAGCTTCAGAGTGACATGAAGGGCATCAGGAATGGCATCTGCCCATTAAACACTCAGCACCATTCAGTTGCCCCTATTCTACCCTGAATTAAGGGTGATAAAAAGAAAAAAAATGCAGCAAGTTTTAGTAACACCACAATGTTGACAGATACATCTTGACATCCTTGTGCAAATGGGGCACTAATGTGATGATGCCATTGCCATTGATGCAAGCATACGAATCCTGACATTTGTGTTATTATGCATTTGTCCAGCCATTCCGTCCATGTATTACATTCTTCTCCAAATTATTGATTAGGGTTCCATGGGTATCCTGACCAGTGTTATGAAGAAAATATATGAAGCATTTTTTTCTTACCAGTTTGATGGAAGAAATTTTGCCTTCAGGATGTATTTTAGAGAAAAGAATTCTGGTTCAATTTTTGTGAGCAGATGGTGATATATTGATGTAGACCAGTGGTTCTCAACCTTTCTAATGCCGCGACCCCATAATACAGTTCCCCATGTTGTGGTGACCCCCAACCACTTATACATCACCGGGTGCCAGGGGCGTGGCCAAAGAAAAGGGGGAAAAAATGGCGGACAGCCTTGTTTGGCGACCCCCGTGAAATGGCCGTTCGACCCCAAATGGGGTCCCGACCCACAGGTTGAGAACCACTGATGTAGACACAAGAAATATTTTAATGTTCCACCTTTGTTGTATGTACAATCATCTCTTAAATTGTACCATCCATTGCATATCCAACAATAAAGTCTTTCAAAGAGAACTTGAATTTTTAACATCACAAACATATCTTAAACTTTAAATATAAGTTTATTTTGCAGGAGAAGAAAGGAGGCATTTGGTTTACAAACCTGCACACAGATGTACATTTGTGGCCCTATATATCATTTTGTCATTAGGTCCATATAGCCCTATCACTAATATAGATTTCTGAAACTAAGGTCAGTTGCAGTGCACATAAATAAGGGCACTGATAATGGTAGTTCAATTTCCATGGTCAAATCTCCAAAAATATACACAGATAATTATGACCTACAGTATGTGTAACTACAGATAGTCAATGGGGAAGTCAGATTCACTTAACAATCATGTTACTAACTTAACAACTGCAGTGATTCACTTAGTAACTGTGGTAAGAAAGGTTGTACAATGGGGCAAAGTTCACTTAACAAATGTTTCACTTAGTAACAGCAATTTTGGGCTGAATTGTGGTTGTAAGTCAAGGACTATCTGTATACCCTGTCTTCTTCACAAATTGGCAAATAAACATAAATACATAGCAATTGTTAACGTTATAGCTTGCCACTCCATGTGATTGAATGATTCCTTATCTTTAAAAGCTAATTTTTAGTCTTGGCTGTTGTTATTAATTTAAAAAATGTTTTACCATGGGAAGAGATTTAACTTACTTTTCTCTGCACTTTTCTACTGGCAAGAAGAGCTTCCACTGGACAATATTCCATGCAGAGACAAAACTGGGACTGAAACTAAGCTCTCTTCCAGTGCATAAAGATATTTTAGGAGCAAATCTAGATCTGTTAAAAAAAACTGAAGGTAAAATGTGATGGGAAATAATGAGAACTCGGAATCAATTTAAGTAAGTACTGTGCAGAGTAATGAGAAAGAAATGCTATTAAATCTCTGTCTCCATGAGGAATTATCCTCCAAATATTCCACTCTACAGTCAGCAAGGTGACTTTGCAGGCATCTGGTTTATTATAGTATGAGAAGCTCATTTGATTTCTTCATCTTGATAGTACATATAAAAACTAATGTTTTTATACACACACAGACATACACACACACAGAGAGAGAGAGAGAGACACACACACAGGTTTTGTTGTTGTTCTGCCTTATGCAAAGTTTATGGCCATAATATACCGGCAATCCTATCAAGGTGGTGGCTTTGGGCAGACACAGTTTCTCATCTTCCAAAGTTGACCTCCTTCTGGATGTTGTTCTTCCCAGAACCCACTAATGAAGATGAAGATGAGAAATCAGACTAAGGCCCACATTCAATTTTAAAAAAATAAAGGAAGGATATATGTGACTTTGAATTATTATGGTGCCAGTTTAACCCTGTAAGCACCTCTTCAAACTATCTCTCTATGAGTTCATGGTCATCACTCAATTTGGGACTGGCACTCAGGAATCAGTGTGATAAAACATGTTAGCAGTTTCACAGGGATAGGATATTATCTTTTCTGTAAGTTATTTGAAAGGTAAGTGGCTATGCTATACACCATCCTAAACTGAGATGTGTTGTTGTTGTTCAGTCGCTATGTTATGTCCAACTCTTTGTGAACCCATGGAGCATAGCATGCCAGCCCCCCCTCCCTGTCCTCTACTGTCTCCTTGACTTTGCCCAAATTCATGTTCATTGTATTGATGATACTACTCAACCATTTTATCTCTTCTGTTCCCTTCTCCTTTTGCTTTCAATCTTTCCCAACATCAGGGTCTTTTCCACTGAGTCCTCTTTTCTCATTAGGTGACCAAAGTATTTGAGCTTCAACTTCAGAAACCAAGATATAATGAAAACTGAATATTCCAAGAGTATCATTATAGTGAAAATTACTCAAAGTACAAGCAAGGAGCTACCGATAGCTATATTTTTGAAAGAATAACAACCTAATGAATACTAATTGAATACAGGCAAAAGAAGATAAGCTATAGAAGAATTAATTAATAAACATGAACAAGCATTCCTAAGATACAATAGTTCTCTAACCAACACCTATCTTCTCAAGCCTTCTAGTATCTTTGTAGCATGACTGGCAATTAGTGTCAGAGGTAAAACACAATCCTACATTTGCCTAGGATGAAGTTCTTTACATTGAAGCTTCTCTTAAAATGTTTTAAAAATGTTAAATATTTTGTTTAAGAAATTCTAGAAAAGAAAATGATTGCTGTGGATTATTTGGAACTGTTTTTACTCTCTTATGGCATAAATTTTTATTTGCAAACCAGCCTTTTGCAAAAATAAAAAATAATAAAAAAACACATACACATTGGAGAGAGAGAGAGAGAGAGAGAGAGAGAGAGAGAGAGAGAGAGAGAGAGAGTTATGTATGTGTATACATATACATATACATATTACTGTTGTTAGTTGCGAAGTCATGTCTGACCCATCATGACCCCATAGACAATGTTCCTCCAGGCCTTCCTGTCCTCTACCATCTTCTGGAGTCCATTTAAGCTCACACCTACTGCTTCAGTGATTCCATCCAGCCACCTCATTCTGTGTTGTCCCATTCTTCTATTGCCCTCAATCTTTTCCAGTATTAGGCTCTTCTCAGTGAGTCCTTCTTTCTCATTAGGTGGCCAAAGTATTTGAGTTTCAACTTCAGGATCTGGCCTTCTAAAGAGCAGTTGGGGTTGATCCCTTCTAAGACTGACCGGTTTGAACGCCTTGCAGTCCAGGGGATTTGCAGGAGTCTTACATATAAGTATACGTATACATATACATATACATATTGTCTTTTAAAATACTAAAAATGTGAATCCTGGACATTATGCTAACAGATAAAAGAAAAAACGAACACCAGGATATAATAAACCAGCCTGTTTAATGTAAACAAGCCTGTGGTTAAAAAGAGTTACTAAGCTTTATTTTATCTGTTAACATATACATATACATATACGTAGTCAATTACCAATAAAGCGTGAACACCAGGAATATAATAAACTATAAAAGTTTAATACCATCACCGATCACCAAGCTTTCGTCAGATACTTCTGACATCGTCCGGGTTAATGCTGGTCTGTGGGAGAGTGCCTTTATAGGTGAGCCGTCATTTGCACACGGCTCCTAGATCTTGTTGTAGGTCCTAATTGATTTAACTGCTTTTTAATTACGGCTTCCATACTGATGACTCCTCTTTTCTTGCTTTTATTGCTTGTGGGTGTGTCATTATTCCCCTCTACCTCCCACTGCCTTGAATTAGGGAGGTTCTTTCCTCCCCTTTTTTGGTCATTCATATCTCTAAGTTGTTCCCTCTTCACACCTCCGTGTCTCCTACCTTCCTCCTTCTTCTGATCTTTACTTGCTCCCCAATTGTCATCCCTCATTCTATGGGGGAGCACTCTCAGCCTTTCTCTCCATCCCTTGCTTTCCATTTCCGTCTCTTTGGCTGCATAAACTCCGTTTCTGTCATTGCCATTCCGTCTGACATCTACTTGCTCTTTCACCCCATTGTCAATGTTCTCGGACTCCATGTCAGACTGAATCCCTTGAATATCTCCTTCCTCCTCACACAAGCCCTCGTGTGCCCTCCTTTTTTGAGTATGTTTTTTTGAGTTTATTATATTCCTGGTGTTCACGCTTTATTGGTAATTGACTATGGATTCACCCAGGAATCATATTTTTATTTTCACTATTCTTATTAATATACATATGCATATACATATACATAGTCTTTTTGCAGGAGACTGTAGCATCTGGTACTGGCAACAGTCAAATAATGGAGGTTTGGTACATTCAGCCTGGAAACACTTAATGGCTGGGCTGATTCAACTCCTATTAAATTTAGTGGAGGAGGGACTCTACTGGCCCTAACAGAATCATAATATCACCACATAAGTATTGCCTGCAAATGAGATTTGGTCACCAGAGCATGAATGCTTTTATAATGCTTTTATCTAGTGCACTTAACATGTACGTTGAGATGCCAATGACATTCTAAGTATCTTGACATTAATCATAAAACACATTAAAATAAAATGGTTTAGCTAAATAAAATATACAGACTAGGCTTTTATTGTCAATTTCTGTCTTCACTGGCAGATGCACACATGGCTATTGCTCATTTTGCTTGACTGTCACCAATCTCTGTCTGCATCTCCCATAACCAACTTATTTACAGTGACATCACTCCTAGGATTACTGTCATAATCCTTCACTTTTCCCCTTGAACTTTAGGCAATGTCTCCTTCAAAATGCAAGCCGATTCCTTGGCTATTAACCATTGTGACCATATATTAACACAAATTGCAGAGTTAATTGGAGTCTCAGAATAAGTTGTGGGAAATGTAAATAGTAGAGGGTTTCCTATTGTTCTACTTGTTGTGTCTTTCAACAGAGGTGACTTTTAACACTAACTGAGAGCTCAGGAAGTGGGGCAGTTTCTTCATTCTGGCTTTGATCTTTGGTAAACAATACAGTACAATCACTATGAATTTGATAGAACACTTGTTTTAAAGTTAACTCCTTCCATATTATTATTATGAAATTGACCAGTTTTATGAAGCCCTACAGCACCTTATAGAATTAACACCAAAAAATGATGTCCTTATCATCATGGGGGATTGGAATGCTAAGGTAGGAAGCCAAAAGATAACCGGAATAACAGGCAGGTTTGGCCTTGGAGTACAAAATGAAGCAGGGCACAGGCTAATAGAATTTTGCCAAGAGAATACAATGGTCATAACAAACACTCTTTTCCAACAACCCAAGAGACGGCTCTACACATGGACATCACCAGACGGTCAACATAGAAATCAGATTGACTATGTGCTCTGCAGCCAAAGATGGAGAAGCTCTATACAGTCAGTAAACACAAGACCAGGAGCTGACTGTGGCTCAGATCATGAGCTTCTCGTTGCAAAATTTAGGCTTAAATTGAAAAAAGTAGGGAAAAACACTAGGCCACTCAGATATGAACTAAATCATATTCCTGATGAATATACAGTAGAGGTGACAAATAGATTTAAGGAATTAGATCTGATAGACAGAGTGCCTGAAGAACTATGGATGGAAGTTCGCAACATTGTACAAGAGGTAGCAACTAAACCATCCCAAAGAAAAAGAAATGCAAGAAAGCAAAATGGCTGTCTGAGGAAGCTTTGCAAATAGCTGAGGAAAGAAGGGAAGCGAAAGGCCAGGGAGAAAGAAAAAGATACACCCAATTGAATGCAGAATTCCAGAGAGTAGCTAGAAGAGATAAGAATGCCTTCTTAAATGAACAGTGCAAAGAAATCGAAGAAAACAACAGAATAGGGAGGACCAGAGATCTCTTCAAGAAAATTGGAGATATGAAGGGAACGTTTCATGCAAAGATGGGCATGATAAAGGACCAAAATGGCAGAGACCTAACAGAGGCAGAAGAGATTAAGAAGAGATGGCAAAACTACACAGAAGAACTATACAAGAATGAGCTTAACATCCCAGATAACCACAATGAAATGGTCACTGACCTCGAACCAGACATCCTAGAATGTGAAGTGAAATGGGCCTTAGAAAATCTGAGCAACAACAAAGCTAGTGGAGGTGACAGTATTCCAGCTGAGATATTCAAAATCTTAAAAGACAATGCAGTAAAAGTGCTACACTCAATTTGCCAGCAAATTTGGAAAACTCAACAGTGGCCACAGGATTGGAAAAGGTCAGTTTACATTCCAATTCCAAAAAAAGGCAATGCCAAAGAATGTTCAAACTATCGCACCATTGCACTCTTTCACATGCTAGTAAAGTTATGCTTAAAATCCTACAAGCTAGACTCCAGGAGTATGTAGATCGAGAACTACCAGAAGTACAGGCAGGATTTCGAAGAGGCAGAGGAACTAGAGATCAAATTGCCAACATACGCTGGATCATGGAGAAAGCTAGGGAGTTCCAGAAAAACATCTACTTCTGCTTCATTGACTATGCAAAAGCCTTTGATTATGTGGATCACAACAAATTGTGGCAAGTTCTTAAAGAGATGGGAGTACCAGACCATCTCATTTGTCTCTTGAGAAACTTATATGCAGGTCAAGAAGCAACAGTGAGAACTGGACACGGAATCACTGATTGGTTCAAAATTAGAAAAGGAGTCCGGCAAGGCTGTATACTGTCGCCCTGCCTATTTAACTTATATGCAGAGCACATCATGAGAAAGACAGGGCTAGATGAAACAAAAGTTGGAATTAAGATTGCCGGGAGAAATATCAACAACCTAAGATATGCAGATGATACCACGCTAATGGCAGAAAGTGAAGAGGAATTAAAGAGCCTCTTGATGCGGGTGAAGAAGGAGAGTGCAAAAGTTGGCTTGAAACTCAACATTAAGAAAACAAAAATCATGGCATCCGGCCCTCTCAATTCCTGGCAAATAGATGGGGAAGAAATGGAGGTAGTGACAGATTTTATTTTTATGGGCTCCAAGATCACCTCAGATGGGGACTGCAGCCAAGAAATTAAAAGACGCTTGCTCCTGGAGAGGAAAGCTATGGCAAATCTAGACAGCATTCTAAAAAGCAGAGACATCACCCTGCCAACAAAAGTGCGTATAGTCCAGGCCATGGTTTTCCCAGTTGCAATGTATGGCTGTGAAAGTTGGACCATAAGACAGGCTGAGCGCAAAAGAATTGAGGCCTTTGAACTATGGTGCTGGAGAAGACTCCTGCGTGTTCCTTGGACTGCAAGGCGTTCAAACCGGTCAGTCCTAGAAGAGATCAACCCCGACTGCTCTTTAGAAGGCCAGATCCTGAAGTTGAAACTCAAATACTTTGGCCACATAATGAGAAGGAAGGACTCACTGGAGAAGGGCCTAATGCTGGGAAAGATTGAGGGCAATAGAAGAAGGGGATGACAGAGAATGAGATGGCTGGATGGAGTCACTGAAGCAGTAGGTGTGAACTTAAATGGACTCCAGAAGATGGTAGAGGACAGGAAGACCTGGAGGAACGTTGTCCATGGGGTCGCGATGGGTCGGACACGACTTCGCAATTAACAACAACAACAACAACAAATATTATTATTATTTTTAAGTAAAGCAATCCCCATCAATTTTTGCCTTGAGTATTGAGTGTTTTATGATTGGCAAATCTTACCCATGGCAGATTAGAAGATAGAGATAGATAGATAGATAGATAGATAGATAGATAGATAGATAGATAGATAGATAGATAGATAGATAGATGGATGGATAATTTAAAAATAGATAAAATGGAAGATAAAATGCTCTTCCTTGTTCTTAACATTCAAGGTGCAGCTACTGGACCCCAAACGTTAAAATGCCTGATCCAGTCCTTGCAATCTGAACATTGTCCTGAAGCCACCATATTTTCAATAAGTATATATTTATGTTTGTACGCATATATGTATTATATATATGTGCATATGTATATGTATGTGTGTGCATTTATGGATGTGTGTTTATGGATGTGTATATATATATATATATATATATATATATATATATATATATATATATATATATATAAATAACTGCAGTATAGCAGTTAAAAAATGTCAAGGTGTAATCAATTAGACATCTGTCTGAAAAACTTCCTGCATATACTCCCTTGACTCAGCTGGCAAAGAAGGAGGAGAGCCTGTAGCTTGGTGGTTAAATCACTGCCTAGTATGTAAACTGCCCAGGTTCGAATCCCATAAAGGGTGTGCTTTAGTGAAAAAAAAAATCTTTACCATCTGATGCTCATCCCGCTCATTGCAGCCCAAATGTAGTAGTCCTGAGAGGAAATAGTCCCTTCTATTTGAAAAATTGGAAAATAGGAAAGATTCCAGTTGAGTCTGATCCTCCCTTACAGACTACAATGTACCTTTGTGCTTCAGTCCGGAGATTTTCTTGCCAATTCAACAGAAAAGGACTGAGGCAATGTTTGTTGCCAAGCAACCATGGAATATACTCTTTACTCCTAAAATGAATGCTGAAGGCAACAATGTGAGTTCTAATTTTCTCTGCCCCTTATTCCTCTGAAGATGCAAAAAAGATAAAATTGAGGGAAAGTGTTACAAGATGAAGGAATTACAATGCTCAGTTCTGAAAATAGTTTTCTTCATTTGAGTGGATGTATGAATGTTCCACTGATCCTGGTTTCAACATGGCTGAATTCTATAGAGCCAGTCTGCTCTCTTCCATGTAATAAAAAAATACTGGTAGGTTTGCATGTATATTAGCTCTTGGGCATTATCCACATTTTAAACCTTCTGTTATAGACAAAGAAGAAGGGAAGCCAAAGGACATGTCTATTAAATTGGCTTTTATTCCATTTATCATTTTTGCAGCTATATTTTATTCCATGCCATTTCAACATCAATTTTCAATGTATTTTTATAGATTCATATGAATCTGGGCATATATTTTCTTTTATTTCTTCCTGATAAATACATTTTGGTTGCAGTTTTGTATGTACACAATAGTATTATTTAAGTTGCAAATTGCATTACAAAATATGCAATCTACCTGGCATATAGGGAGGGAGGGGAAAAAAAAAACCTCCATTCCAATTTTAGTTTGCTTCTAATTTTCTCATTTTTCTCTTTACCTCTTGCCCAAAACTTGTAGCCACAAAGTGATACCTCTACGCTGACAAGAATTTCAAGTTTAGTTTCTAATAGGAAATAGGATATTTTTATTAACTGCCTACACTTTCCAGTGCTTTTTTGGGAAAAAAAAAAAAGATGCCGGAACTCACACACATCATACAATCCTTCTTGCCTACCTACAAGGTTCCATCCCAAAAAGGTGTGGAACTCCGTTCTGAGTGTTCTATGACAAAAAAAGCCCTCTGTCTGCCTGTCTGTCTGTCTGTCTGTCTGTCTGTCTGTCTATCTATCTATCTATCTATCTATCTATCTATCTATCTATCTATCTATCTATCTATCCAGTGCTTTTTTTGTTTAAAAAAAAGTGCTGGAACTCACACATGTCACACAACCTGCCTTGCCTACCCTATAAGGTTCCATCCAAAAAAGGTGCTGGAACTCTGTTCTGGGCGTTCTATGACCAAAAAAGCCCTGCTTATTTCTGGAGTGCACATTAGTACAGCTCAGATTATTTGGTGGGCAAATGATCCTATTGCACATTCTCAAATCTGAAACATTTTATAGTTTGGGGATATGTACACTTATATATTATACATAAGCTTTATGTAAATAGGACAGAGCAGCTACAATTTTGTTGACTGCAAATAATATTAGTTGTAACTTGTAAATATACAGTATATTATATAGATTTTTTTATATCCGTCTAATTCAGACGTGTCAAACTCATAATGTCACGTCACATCATGCAACATATCAGGACGGTTTTGCCATTGCCAGCAATGGGGTGGATGCGGCTTCCGGATGACACGTGCAGCCCACAGGCCAGCAGTTTGACACCTCTGCTCTTTTATTAGGGTGGAGTCGGGGTGACTGAATGAACCTGAGTTACTGATTGGATGCCCTTCCTGACACCCATGCGGAGTTTGCAGCAGATATTTTTCTCTTTGTGCCCTGATAGAGAAATATCTATAACCAGGGCTTTTTTTGTCATAGAACGCCCAGAACAGAGTTCCGGCACCTTTTTTGGATGGAACCTTGTAGGGTAGGCAAGGCGGATTGTATGACATGTGTGAGTTCCAGCACCTTTTTTTTTTTTTTTTACAAAAAAGCACTGTCTATTACTACCTAGGGTTGAACTCTCAACCTTCTGAGTGGGAGGTGAGCATCTTCACCTCTACACCACTGCTCTGATCAATAGATATAATATAGATATCAGTTCAATATATGAAGGACAGGTGACCAAAGGAGGAAAGGGTGAATAAATATGATAATACACTTTATTCCCATTAACTCGACATCTCAATCAAACACTTAACATCTGCAAACATTACGAACTTGTGTTCACCAAAGCAGAGTTCATTATAACTATATGACAATGAAATGATAAGCAAATACACACCATATGCAATGTTTTCAAAGCTATAGAAGCCAAGGTCCATTAAACTTCTTTAATTAATGGTCATTTATTAATTTATTTCATAATTTTCAGAAAACCACTTTTACATAAATAGCAAGAAAGTATCCAAGCAGATTAATAATTATGCAGATTTCTGCCAAGTTTCTTTCTTAATTAAAGTGTTATCTTTTTCATGCAAGGAAAGAAAGAGGGAAATCCAGTGTAATACTTTTTTTAAAAAAATAAGACTAATGTTATTTGACAGTAATAAAAAGAATTTATTATCTATATTTCTAGCTAATCATAATTTTCATTTTGGAAAAGTTCATTTTTTTTCAATTTCTGACTAGTGTTGCGTTCTGTTCTAATTCTGTTACCAAGCTGTAAATGAAAGACTGTGACTGATGGTGGTTACTTGTGAGGTGGGAGACATGTGTCTGATTATATCAAATGCAAGCTCATATTCATAAGTACCTTGCACTGGATATATAAAAGTAGGAGTTACAGAAGGAAGTTAAATTACACTAGACTAGATTCTTTTGATACCTAATTGAACAGGAAGGGATCCTAGAATGCTGAACCTCTTCTTGTTTTTGAAAAGAATGGAGAGGGAGGGGAGGTTGCTTATATTTTTTCTCAATAAACAAAAATAAGGAGACAAGAATCTGTGGGTCTTATCTCTGAATGAAATATTGACCTTCCATATATTCCATGAGATTAAAAGATTGATATTCCTCTCAATATAAAGAAGTAAATATTAAAAATCTAACCTTGAACTTAAAAAAAAAACCCACTGAAACACTCCATATTTTGGCTGGAAACATGCCAGTATACTTTCCTGCTGACTTGAGGATCAGAAGAAAACATGTTAACATGCCGATCTGGATTTCAGTGCTAGAATACTCTTTTTTAACATTTATATTATAAGAAGCACTGCCATTTCCATTTATTCATAGTGGATCATAGCAAGAGGCATTAAATTTTAAATTGACTGAGAGAGGTCAATTATTTGAGGAAACTCAATTCTTTCTTGCTTACCTTGAGTTGGATTCCTTCCTTACCAAGTCGTTTTTATATTCAATTGAAGTGATTTGGACCCCAAAATAAAATGATACCAAAGATCATTCCTTTGTTTAGAATGACTTCATATCTCTTGGGCTGGTTCTATTTTATATATATTTTATATATACTATATATAAAAACAAAGGTAAAATTATTTTGCTATTATAGATGCTAAATATTATGAACTAAATCCAATGTTACATAAACAATCCAGCTTCCCTTCCCAAAGTCTGATTCCATACAGGATTTCCATCCCAGTGAAATCTATTCCAATGAGAAAAAAAAAAACATTTTTTTTTAAAATTTTATAGCTCTACTGGGCTGTGTATAAGTGTGTCTGTGTGCATTTAAGAAGCCAACTGTTTAAAGAACCTAGTTCTCTCTCTAACAGGCTGTTTCAATTCAATAAACAACTCAAACATATAGTTGTAATAAGACTTATAAAACCATGTGGTATCAGGAACCCTATAATTAAGATGTGTGAATGATAGTGGCTTCTATGCTTGCTCCTTTGGTTTTGTTAATATTTCTTTTCCTCTTTGTTGATTTGCTCTAGTCAAATCTGTTTAGGACACAGAGATCTTAATTTCCATCATAGATCAGCAGGCAGTTGTGAACACAGAAGAAGGGGTACAAGGCTTAGATGTATTCTGTGGCACATCTGCTGTATCTGTACCTCAGTGAATCAAGTACTCATAAGATACAATCTAGCAGAGAAAGATTGAGTATCTGGCACATGACTTCCACTTTTAAAAACCCAAGGCTTCGTTAAGAATATAATATGTAACCATAGTTTAGAACTATGCAAATTATCTTTTGTTTAAGACTACATGTTGAAATATATCTTAATGTTTAACAGAAGATTGTATTAATTAGTATAAAACAGAGTTTTACTTGTTAACCGTCAATATGGTTGGCCCTTGGCTTTAATAAAGATGACTTGAAACTGAAGATGAAAATTTATAACTTGATCAAACTTAGATAGTTTAAACCATAAGTGGCTGAAAGAAATAGGTAGCACCCATGCTTCTATTTTGTGACCATTACATTCCCTCCCTCCCTCCCTCCCTCCCTCCCTCCCTCCCTTCCTTCCTTCCTTCCTTCCTTCCTTCCTTCCTTCCTTCCTTCCTTCCTTCCTTCCCCCAAAAATTGGTAACACCTATGATATCCCAGCAATGAAGAATATTAAACATTAGCCATTATCTCCTCCACCAACACTTTATTATTTATTTCTAATAATTCTATACATTCACTAACTGAAGATATCAACTTTCTCATTAATTAGAGTTTTGTTTCCCTTGTTTTCCTTTCAGTTTAGAAAGATACCTATGGTTTCTAGACATTTTATACATTTATCTAAATCAGTGGTTTTCAACCTTTTTAATGCCGTGACCCCCAACCGGTCATAAGTCGAGGGCTACTCAACCGGTCGTAAGTTGAGGACTACTCAACTGGTGCAGCACTGTTTGCAGAATGGGACTTTTGGCGGGCTCAGCAGGGCAGAGACAGCCTGGACAATTCCTATTGGCTTTTGAAAGCCAATAGATTAGACTCTATTCAAGAGAGTCTATTCTATTGGCTTTCAAAAGCCAATAGAATAAAAGGGAGTAGCACAGCTAAGGAAAAGGGGGAAAAATGGCAGACTGCGTTGTTTGGTGACCCCCGTGAAATGGTCATTCGACCCCAAATGGGGTCCCGACCCACAGGTTGAGAACCACTGATCTAAATTGTAACCTGAACCAGCCTTATATCAACCTCAGCTGAAACTATGCATAGGTATTTAAGATAGCAATAATGTGTAATATTTGTTTCATGTTATGCTTGTTTATGCCTTACTAAAAAATCTATGCTGTGATTATGACAGAAAACTTAACATATATACACCCACAATAACTAATTATTTCAGTGCTGAATCTGTAGCAGACTTAATATACACAGAATATATTTTTCAGCTGTGCAAGCAGACTTAGCCATTTCTGAATAGCTGCATACATTAGAATCACATGGTTGAATTTAGCTGCTCATGGATTTAGTTGGCAGCAATGTGATTGCAACTACATTTTCTCAAATCATTATAAACTCAAAAATTGCTTCTGGCCGTATTTTGAAATAACCTTCTCCAGGCATACACATAAATTCATGCAAGGGTATACAATTTGTGTGAGTACAAACAGCTACTATGCAAATTGATGCTGAAAGGGATTTCATAAATCCTGAAACATGATTATAATGAGTTGACTTCACACTTGTGGAATTCACTTGCAATACACCACATGTGAGCATTGTATTTGTCATAGCAGAGAGCTGTGTGATTGCATGAAGAAAAACAAAACACTGCAGTCTCTCAATTGATCTCTATAAAATGCCAGCAGGTGAAGAGTATATTGAATTGAATTTGTTTTTCTATAGTTTTATTTAGATAGTTTTTCCATTGTCTGTGCACATCAGCCAATGTTGGATGTTTAATTATTCCAAACAATATCATTTGATGAAAATGTTTTTTTTGACTTAAATAATCAGTGGCATATCATGCATGGATCACTGAACTCTAACTGGTTTGAATGCATTTTAGGAACAACACTGAATTCTCAAGAGACTACTGTAGCTGATCTCTTGCCAAGAAAGTAACTAAACCAAGAGGGTAGGAAAAGTCTATTCCTCTGCAAAACAAAATAGCTATTAAAAAATTGAGGCTTCTTACTAAAAAAAAGCAACATATATAATAAATCATCATGCTAGTCTCGAGAAAAAATCTTCACAGGTCAAAGTTTTCTTATAATGATCACCCAGTTTGCAATATTTCCTAATTAAAATGAAGCCATATCTGAGTTGTTAGAGAACTTTGGCTAAGCACAGTAAGCTATTCTTTGCAGATCCACATATGGTAAACACTCTTAGAGACTAATCTGAGAAACATATGATGCCTGAGCTCAATTATCAAAAGGAAAAAAAAAAGCTATCCCTTCTGAATAAAAATTTGGAACTTGAAAATAATATTGTTTTTTTTTCCCTTGTTGGCAGTAGTGCCTCACATTTTTAAATGTATTTTATTTATTTTTGATGCAATGACTTTATGACTCATATTCAAATGGCAGTCTTTGCAAATATCCAAAACAGGAGTCAATAAATTATACGACACTTCAAAAGGATAAAAATACAAGCCAATGAGCTTGCTGCACTCAAACATGTATGCAATCCACATGTACAGTAATTCTGAATGCAATATGAAAGATTTTACATCAGGAACATGTCTGGTCAGTTTTCCAGAACTCCAAATTGATATCTAGCTGGAGCTGATACGTCAGTGATTTATCAATGCAGCAGTAATTATATTTATTTCACTTTAATATTTTTTCCTGTTGTATCTGAACATCTTTGTGCCATCTCTGTGTCACATAAGCCAATTTCCTGTGTATTACTAATTCTGAATAATGGTGACAGAAGAAAAATTATTCTCTCTTTATATGTACGATTCTGTGTTTATGTTGGGTGATAAAAAGCACCCCTTCCCCACACACATGTAAGCTGCATTCACTACCAAACATCTGAGATGCGTGAACTGTGCCCTTGTAAGAAAACATTCACAGGAAGCTGAACTGACCATGAATGATAACAACAAGGAAAAAAACATAGTCAGGAACCTGTGGTTCAGCAAGCCAGAACGTTTTTATTTACTGACCATATCTCAAAGATATTTTACCTACCATACAATCTAGTAGGAAGGAAGGAATACTGTAATAAAAAATAAATTCACAGGGATGCATTTATCTAAAATAGTCATCATCACACTTAATTTCCACAGTGTCTACCTTTTTGTTTTGTTTGCCTTGCTTTGCCTTGCAATGTAGACAGCCATCTCTACTTATATATCTCTTATATAGAGATATATAAGCCCCTTTCGTTTTGTTCATGACTTTTGCTGTGGGTCCAGTATAAACTGTATTATTCCTTGCCTGTGAGCAGGTAAAATTATGCTGTATCTTCAAAGTTATTTGGTTGCTTTAGGTGAGCCAGGTATTTGGCCACAACAGTGCATTTAATAATAATCCATTCAAAGAATTCAAGGAACAGAAGCAGATTGCAGTCTTTCTTGGAAAAGAAAGAAGTTAGGACAAATCAAAGAGCCTCTCTGAATATCTGCATATTTGCTGTAGAGAAGTACACCTAATACAATGTTTCTCAACCTTGACAACTATTGAGAAACTGTGTGGCTGTTAACTTCCAGAATTCCTCAAATGACTGAAGTTGGTGGTAGGTTCCTAGATGAATTGTTTTGATCCACACAATATGCATAGCAGGAGTAGATGAGATAATACTTTTCCTTGTGTGTTTAAATCAAGAAAGATAACCATTTTCTTCATCTTATATTGTGATATGATAGCTTAAGGTCTCACCAGACATTTCTTTTTACTGTAGTTTACAGCTAAAGCAAAGACAAGGGGCTGTTGGGTTTGTTGTCCAAAACTGGGTAATTTTGTTACAGCATCCAGTTTTGTCACCACGATGTAAAAAAGATGCTGAGACTCTAGAAAGAGTACAATCAAGAGCAACAAAGATGATTAGGGGACTGGAGGCTAAAACATATAAGGAACAGTTGGTGGAATTGGGTACGTCTACTTTAATGAAGAGAAGGATGAGGGGGGACATGATAGCAGTGTTCCAACATCTCAGGGGCTGCCATAAAGAAGAGGGAGTCAAGCTATTCTCCAAAGCGCCTTAAGGCAGGACAAGAAGCAACAGATGGAAACTAATCAAGGAGAGAAGCAACCTAGAACTAAGGAGAAACTTCCTGACAGTTAGAACAATTAACCAGTGGAACAACCTGCCTCCAGAAGCGGTGAATGCTCCAACAGTGGAAGTTTTTAAGAAAAGACTAGACAGCCATCTGTCCGAAATGGTGTAGGGTTTCCTTCCTGAGTAGGGGGTTGGACTCGATGACCTCCAAGATCCCTTCCAACTTATTATTATTATTATTATTATTATTATTATTATTATTATTATTATTATCATCACATAAAAAGAAAACCTGCCTTTGTTGAGCTCAATTCTAATTGCTACAGTAACAGTTATGTGAGTAGGATGTTTTTAAGTAATCAGTTTGTCATTCATTTCTCTTAGGATAATTTTTAATTTCAGTCTAGTCTGCAATCCTAAGATTTCTTGTTGACCTTGGTACTTTTTTTTAGCTTTTCTAAAGTTCAGTCAAGATTAGTTTAGTGCTGCATCCTGACTTGTAACATTCTTCTTCTTTATGAACAGACAGAAGTATGATGGCTTTTTATTTGTTTCATATTATCTACCTCTTTCATCTCACCAACATAGATTGCCCAACTTGGTGCTTCCCAAGATCACTGAAATTGGCACAGTGACTTTCAAATATTGTTCTATTGACTGGAAATTCTAGGAGTTACAATTACACATCTGGATGACATCAGATTGCCATGGGATATTAAAGTTCAGAAGATAATCAGAATTTGCCATCTGCCCACAATTGAAGCAAGTTGAAATGGAGGTGGGGGTTGTCAAGGAGGTGGCAGGTCCTTATATATAACCCACCAGCTACATTTGGCTTGACAATTTTTTTCTGCCACAATTAACTCATTGAAAATGTGAAGGATATTATGGAAGCTTGATTGACTAAGAATTTTACCTCTCAGGAATTTGAATGTTGGAACAAGAGCAGCATTCTTAACACCAGCTGTCATGCCTTTCTTCTGTGCCAGTTCTGTTAGGTGATCTGACTGTACAAACTAAATGGGAAAATTTGATAAATGAACAATATGTGAAAACTGGGAAGATGTTGTCCCTTTGGATTTTATCCAAATATCTCTTTTCTTTTAATTTTTTTGAACACACGTCTTATATTTTTAAAAAGCATTTTTAGAAACATACATAGTATAGTACAAGTAAAATTATTACTTAATTTAGCACTGGTCTCTATGGAAGAATACATTTCCTTCATATTTAGAAAAATAATCTTAACCATCTTTCTTTGTGATAATATATTCTCTAGAAGTATTTCCTTCAACTATCAATGTATGATTTATGACATTTAATGCTGATTCACACTTTCCTAGGTCAAGGAATCAAAAGAAATATAAGAGTTACTTGATTAACATGGAACCACGTCTCTTGGTATATGCCTTGGTATATGCTTTAAATTCAATACAACACAAAATATGTATGGAAGTTTTTGTGAATAAATATCCATCCATGAAATTCAGGGAGGCAAGTAGAACAGTAGTATAATGAAAAAAATTGGATGAAGATTACCTTAAGAATCAATGCCATGGCTATATGGATGCCACATTACAGCCAAATTCCTCAGTTCTATACATCAGAGTGTTCAAAATGATAACCATAAGTCATGGGGCTGACCTATATACTTGAAAATATAATTTAAGACATAATTAGTATAAAATATATCAGTGATGGCATATAACTTTATCAATAATCTCAAAAAAGCCTCAATCACATAGTAAAAGATGTTGGAAAGTTTCTGATTCAGATTGAACACTTTATTATATACGATAATCTTGTAGTATAACTAGTGGTGGGATTCAAATATGTGAACAATCAGTTCTCTGTGTGGATGCCGCTTCCGGAAGTCCATTATGGGCCTGGGCAAGAAAAAAATAGCTACCGGTTCTGCCGAAGTGGTGTGAACTGGCTGAATCCCACTACTGACTATAACTCAAAGGCATTATAAAAATATACAATATTATTAAAAAAATCTTAAAAAACAAAGTTTAAATTTAGCTCTCCATTAAAAAAAAAAAATTAGGAATTTTCCAAAACAGATAAATTAAGAAAAGAAAAGAAAAAAAAAACCAGTACAATCTATTATCATGAATATATATATGCATACAAGGGCCAATCAGGTTCCACTGCAGAAGAGACACTTTAAGAATATCCAGCAATGGCAAAACTAAGCATATACATTTAGAAGAGAAGCTTCAAATGTTTAGAAACAAGTTGACTGTAGTTATCAGTGAGGTTACAGGGGAGGGAATTTGAAATCAACTAGCTATCTTGGTTTATTTCTGTCTTCTTTTTCTTTTTTTATTTTTATATCACTATCCTTCGCATAGTGATAAACACTAGAGAAATAAGCATCTTTTGTCAGTTTTATAAAGATTTTTATTTTTTTTAACAATCCAATATAGTTAGTTCTGCATAATCAATCAATTAATGGAATACTGAACTTAGAATTTAGTGACAACTTTAATCTCCCTTTTTATTTATTTTCCCTCCTTTATTCTTTTTGCAGTTATTCCAGTTCTTTCTCTCCGCGTATATACACACAACCCCCCCAAAAAACATACACACAGTTATAAAGAAACAATATGTGGCATAGTCACCCTGTTCTCACCATACACTTAACTTGATCACTAAGGGATTAATGTGCTATAGAAGCAATCCGTTAATCACTTAATCCCCAGGAGGTTAAGTTTGGTTCAAAGCAGATCCATTTATGGCTAGGGTTAAATTATTTCCACCGAAGCAGTTGTATCACAGGCACACATACAGCAAATCCATTTGAAATAGTGTTTGGCTGTAATGGCCAAACCATGCCTATTGCAACCTACCCCTTCTGCAGTATTCATTGGAGAGCCTATAATATTTGGATCTGCCCATGCCTACTGTGACTATCAGGTGTTTAAGTACTAGGATGGATCCTTTGTAATTCTGCAGATAGTCTCAAGATATTTCAGGATAGAGTATAGATAGATGGGAAAGAACATAAATATAGATATTGTTGCTTTCTTCTCTATATTTCTGTACCTTGTATTCATATACAAAGTGTTCTCCATTACTTTGTTGCAACTTAAAGGTCATCCAGCTTTAGTTCTAGGACCCCTAATGAAAGGTTTATTGGAAGAAGAAGTCTAACCCTGGGGTCCCCAACCCCTGGTCTGTGGACCAGTACTGGGCCATGGCATGCCAGCAACTGGGCCATGCCCCATCTGTGGGATGCAGGATGCAGGAAGCACACCAAAGCACGCACTCTCCAGTCCCCGGAAAAACCTCTCTCCATGGAACCGGTCCCTGGTGCCCAAAAGGTTGGGGACCTCTGGTCTAACCCACAGTATCTTTTGCTGAGTTGCAACATGATAAGACAGCATTAAATATAGTAGGTTGATTTCCCTTGAGGATTGCTTTTCCTATTAAGTAAATCTTTAATTCAGTTTAAGTGAGGTCACTTATGTCCTAAAGGTCATGTTCCTGTCCTTGGAGTCCTTATTTTTCTAATCCCCTTAGCTCCAACCTTCCTGCCCCAGTTTCCCCAAATGAATTACCAAATCTGCATTTCTAAAAGCTGGTTTCTGCTTGGGGCAGGGAGACTGGGGGCTGGTTTCTGGGAGCTGGATTCTAGGGGCTGATTTCTGCCTTTTTAATATTCCACAAAATATTTCCTTCTCTAAGAGGGTGGGTGATTGCTTACTTCCAACACAACTAACAGATAAGATAGTAGTTATGGCTAAGTGCCCAATTTAAAACAACAACAACACTTCCATCCTGTGTTTTAAGTAATCTCCAGGTTATATTAATCTCAAATAAATGTACTTAGAAAGTTATTCAGTTTTTTTTAAGGAAAAGAAGAGGGAAATAATTTCAACCAATCTGAGGCAGAGTTGTTCTTTAGTAGAGTTTAGTAGGCACAGACAAATCATAGATTCTACTGAAATAAAAGAAAATTTTAATCCCAATGGTATCAGTAGTAGGGAAAGGTCTTTAGAACTATATATTTTTCATGAGATGGATAATAGTATTTTTCTTTTTTTCACTAAGGGAAAATGTAGAAAGAAAAAAGCATTACATACATACATACATACATATTACATACTGTGCTGCCCCTCTCATTCACATACACATGTAACTGTGGTTTAGTAAGTTTATTAATATTCCCCAGCAATTTCCTTTACTAAAAACCCAGAACTGTCCCAATCAAGTCCAGCCACAAGCAAACCAAGGTTAGTCCACAAAGCAATTGCCCAATAGTCCACAAAGCACTTGAAAGTTGCTCAAACAAAATAACTCCACCAGGCAAAACTTAAATTCACACACAAGAGAGCTCATGGGCAAGAAAAGTTCAGAGTCTCCAAGGCATAACTCCAAACACAGTGTCAATTCAGAGTGAAGCAGGAATCATGATGATCAAACATACAGCTAGAAAACAAACAAGTTGTTCCCAGCAACACCTCCATCTGTCTGCTGTGATAAATAGCCTGCTTCCAGTACAGCCCGTCAAGATGGATGGGGCCCTCTCCTCTTGAGTAGTCTGACTGACCTTCTCTACTCCTGCCTTTTCTCTGCCCTACGTGTTCTTAGATGAGGTGCAGAAGGCAGTTCCTCCCTCTCTTCGCTGGCCATCTGCCACTGTATGTTTTCCTCAACTGGAATCTCAGACAACTGTCCTTAGGCTGGCCTTTCAGAGCCATCAATCAATTCAGTTCCTGATGTGCCAGAAATTGGCTCATCTTCGCCTGAGCTGACATCTGAGGAGGTACCTGGGGAATCATTCATTACATATAGATACATATTATTTTCTATTTTACTGAAGAAAATGATGGATTAAATTCCATTTAAATACAGAAAATGCTATTTAGCGTTTTGAGGAATGAATAGCTTTTTTTTCAGGATTATGCCACAAAATATCTTAAATTATGTGACAATATGGAAGATGAACCCAACAGACCTAATATAATACTACATGTCTATAATTTCTGTATTTATTTACTTTCCATTGAACTCCAGAGAGATAAAATGTTTGGAGACATTTATTTTGAAGAATAAAGGCAATGGCTCCTGCAGCAATTACACATAGTTCACATTTGGTTGTTGTACTTTATAACATATTGTAAAGAGCAAACAGTTTTGTTTTCAACTTTATGAAGGACAATTCCTAGTAGAAAGGTTCAGTTAAGAATCATATAAAAACTCCATGTTTAATTGGTAGGTTCAAATGACTGAACAGCTCGAGAAAGTTTATTAACTGAATTCATGCTATGAACTTCAGAAAAAAGTCTAAAAAGATTTATAATGACTGATGATTTCATGATCTATTCAAAGCATAATTTCCTAAAATAAGAGTTTATCATTTAATAAAGCAATAGAATTCTGAAACCTTGTTCCTGTCCCCAAACTCAGATATATATAATGGCTTTTTCCACACAACCAATAATTCCAGATTAGTATAATATTCAAAAAATATCTAATATTCACTCTTTTCTATTCAGCCAAAAAAAAAGTATTTCTATCACTTGCCCACTCGATTATCCAGTGATAATTATAGTCATAGAACAAAAGGTCTATAAAAGTAGTAAGAGTATATGAAAAAGAGATATATTACATAAATTTATCGTTATATAATATAGCATATTCACTGTCTGCAATACTTACACACAGTTCAAATAGATCTATAGAACAATCTTTGTGGCCTATAATTAGAACCATGCAAAAAAAAAACATTAATCTGGTATCTAACCCCAATAATTCCTAACCTCTGCTCTTTAATACCGTAATTATTATTTTAACAAAAGTTTATTTCACTGGATAGGAAAATGGAGTTAGAAGAGGTCTGTACCTGAGATTTCCATGGCTACAGATGGATTCTAAAAGATTAAGCTGCAACCTCTTGTGACTCCCAAAAGTTGTTATTAAATGTTATTTTTTTAATAGGTTAGGTGAAAAAAAATTAATAGATGAATGGGGCGTTATTACAGTTAATATTTAATATCTAATTGCATGTGGAAAAAAAATGGAATGAACCTCCCAGGGCTTTTGGGGAGTATGATCCTTGTTCACAGCTCATAGAATAATTTGTGCATTCCTATTATAAAATATAATCAACAGGCAAAATATTAGCTTCCCCATGGGTAACCTTTTATTTAATGGTTTGGCAGGCTGTATCAATGATATTATTTCAGATGTAGTTGCCATCAATTCTAAAGAAAGAAGCCGTATTTAATAATCTGCTTTTTAAAAAATTATGGTTCCAAACTAAACTAAATGTGTTTTTTTTATCGATGTTTACTTTAATTGAAAAAAAATATTTATTTCCATGATTGTAAATTTTCTATGCGGTTAGCAGTGTTGATGGGGTCCACTGGGGTTAACAACTGGAATATAAAAGTCATAAATGATAGACCCTTTATTTTATTTACTGTCTGTTTTTCCCTTTCTCCCCCAAAAAAGTCCAAAATGTGTGTATCTTTCTTAGTGAGATGACCAATATATCCTCCTGCTGTCTGTTACCCAACCTGAGGATTCTATGATTAAGAAAAGTGTGCATGGATATTAATCATTAACAAATCAGTAATCTAGCAGCATGATAAATTCACAACAATTATCATCATACAATGTGGTTATTTATTTAACTGCTAAGGGTATTATTTCACATTTTAGTAGTCAGTTGTGGAACATCAGGCAAAGAAACCATCCTCCCTAGGTGTATTTATCTGTGGGGAGGAATGGGAGGCAAATAAAGAAACAAAGTTTATTTCTTTCATCCCTTCCAGAATTCAGGGAGCACAAATCAATCTTGTCCTTGGAATCACTCAAGTTCTCACAAAATTCCACCATCCAATATTAAATACAAGTTTAATCTGTCTAATGGAATTATCAAGAAGAAATTACAGAATGGCTTCATCTGTGCCTCTATTTTTTTTTTAACTAAAAGGAAATTAACTTCCTATGCATAGTACATGATGACCGGTTGTTGTAGTCCCTCATCATTAGGGATTAGAAAAGTTATTAAAGAAGTATTTACCCTACTCAGAGAGGCTCATGGTGTAGGATTTGTGTGAAAGCTGAGCATGAATATTTAACTACCTTTTGGATTGTATAACAATTCCATGGTCCTCGAAGATTTATGGATCATATTTTTCATGCTTTTCCTGGATATTTCCTTGATAAGGTATTTAGATGATATGCTAATTTACTCTGAAAATCCTGCAATTCACGACAATCAAATCTGAGCAGGTTTTCAATATCTTTATGACAACAACATTGTACTAAACCAATGGCTTCAGCTAAGGAGAAATCCATTTTGTTTTTGACTTCTATCATGGAAATATATATATGGGGGGGGTTTTTTTGCCAATTTTTATGTAAACGTATTCCTGATTTTGCAGCCCTGACTATAGTGTTGCCTCATTTTTAAGGGAAGGGTTATCTTTATCTGAATTCTAAAGCCCATGAAGTCTTTTGTCACCTCAAGCAGTTATTTTTGTAGCACATTGTCTGACATCCTGATCTGACCCACCCTTATAATATGTTTTTGTTTTTACCTTGGGAGTAATTCTTTTACTATTCTTTTCAGAGATTTCAGTTAGTCTCTTCCCTGCATGTTCCTTTCTTGGAAGCTACTACCAGTTGAAAGATACTATGATGCTTTTACTAAGGAACTGTTGGCCATCAAAGAAGGATTTCAGAAGATGTTACTGACTAAAAGAAATGTGAAATCATACAGAAATTCAAATTAACCACCTGCTGATTCCTCGCAGGATTGCACAGTGACAGATCAAATGGGCACTTTAAAAAATAACTTTTGAATCTCTTTCATTCTGAGAATGTATAACAGGTAAGTTTATGTTTTACTGTACAAGGCAGAATACTTTTTTTTTTACTATCCAATCCTTCTCAAGTCTCTCTACCACTCCCCACAAAAATCCTGTCCTCTTCTTCTTACACCCAGCTTATTCCATGACACTCTTTGACCTGGAAATGAAGTTTTTCCATTAATTGATAAAATCCATCTAAAAATCCAGAGTGGGGCTTTTATGTGCAGGCTCAGATAAATGATCTTCAAAGAATCCTTGATCTTTTTCTTCCTTTTTTCTGTGAAGAAGGAGAACTGTGACATAATAACTGGCTACTTGTTCTTTTCTTTTTTTTTCTTAAAGGAGGAAATGTTGAAACTGTCAATATATATATATATATATATATATATATATATATACCGTATATTCCGGCGTATAAGACGACTTTCTAAACACTTAAAATCTTCGCAAAAGTGGGGGGTCGTCTTATACGCCGGAAAAATATTACTCAGCAAGTTTTCTCTTCCCCCCCCCCTCTCTCTCACTCAAAAAGAGTCCTAGGGTTATTATTAAAACCAGCCGATCAACTAAAGATATCTCTGAGAGTACGATAGGCATTATCTGGCTGTTGTGACGGTAAGATTTCCTGGAGGTTTAATCCCCATTCTATAATGCTACATTGCAAACCGTCTCCTCTCTTCTTCCCTCCCTTTTGCATCCCAATTCCTTGCCCACCCCTCCAGAACTGCGGATTGGTAGTGGCCATCCCCTGATTAATTCATTCAAAGGAAGTAGAAAGGGATGGCCCATGTAATGGGGAAGGGGGGAAAAGAATTGTAGGGTGGTTTTTTTATATAATGAAAACAAACCTAAGCATCTGCGTCCATTCGAGGCACTTTTCAGTGCTTCTTCATGCAAGCTTTTCAGCGTTTACCTCTCACTGCCGGTGAGAGTAGCTTGGGGGAGGCGGAGCTTATGGGTCTGGAAGGGGAGGGGTGTCAGCTAAATTCCTCTCGGAGTTAAGAAGCAGGAATGGAGTGGGGACAGAAAACAGCTACACAATCCTTTTGCCCGAGCTTATGCAAGCAGTTTCTCCCCCCCCCTGCCTAAATAAACTTGCATGGTGCATTTGTGGTGTTATTTATGACAGATCCTGGCTGGTCAATCTGGCTCCCATCTATAAGTACTGTAGTGCACTGAGTTTTAATAACAAATTAAAAGGAAAGCATTTACTCCCCCCCCCATTACCTGAAAAGGGGGCAACTTATCACATTTATGGAAATGCAAGTTTTCGAAGGGCGAATGCCTTTCTTACTTAGTTTATTAACTGCTTCCTTTCCTTCTTCCCTAAACATTCTGGCTGTCTCCAATTTCATTCTTGGTAGTGTTGCTTTAAAAAACTGCTGAGAAGTCCTTTTGCAGGCAGGGCAATTTTCATCAAGGTGTGTGTGCGATTGACAAGGCAGAGCCTTTGAAAAACAGGCAGGCTTTCTGCTCACTCAGCTTGGAGAGGCTGTGGAGTATTCGCAGGGTGGAAGACTGAGAGGAGGAGATCCCTGTGTGCAGCCTGTTTGCTCCAAGCCAAAGCTTGCTACTGGGGGGAGGGCAATGGAAGGGACCCAGGGAGTCACACGCATGCCTACATGTGCACGCACACACCCTGAGCTACTCATTTGGACTTACAGGTGGCCAATGAGAACTCAGAAACTGTGCTCCCTTTCCCCCTCCCTCATGGAATTAGCTTGTCCATTTTTTCCCTAGGGCCTATACAGGAGTAGGCAACCTTGGCTCTTTTATGACTCATGGACTTCAACTCCCAGAATTCCTGAGCCAGCATAGCTGGCTCAGGAATTCTGGAAGTTGAAGTCCATGAGTCATAAAAGAGCCAAGGTTGCCTACCCCTGGCCTATAAGATGACAGGAAGGGTTGGGCAGGCAGGGAGAGCTGATCCACCCAATCCAAGCAGGCTTTGTATACAACAACCAGCTAAGGTTCATCGCTTGCTGTGATTGGCTGGTTGTTGTATACTGGGTACATACAGTACAGCACCAGTATCTGTACCAGTTCATACAGTACAGCACCAATACATACAGTACAGTATACAAATGTCCAATAGTCAAGACCCTATCATGGCTCCACCAGCAAGAAGAAGGAAATATGAAGCCAGTTTCAAACTTAAAGTTGTAAACTTTGCCATGGAACATAATAACTGCGCTGCTGCAAGACAATATGGAGTAACAGAAAAGATGGTTCGGGACTGGAAGGCAAATGAAAAAGCATTAAAGAGTATGCCAAGGGGTAAGTGTGCATTAAGAAGAGGCACCCCACATTGGCCAGAACTTGAAAAACATGTAGCAGACATGGTGAATGAGCATCGCCAAAACGGTTATGTAGTGACACGAAATAAAATACGTTTGTTTGCACTTCAGTGGGCCAAATCTAACCCAGATCACAGCAACAGATTTAAGGCCACTGCATCCTGGTGTACTAGATTCTTGGAAAGGCATAATATGGTACTGAGGCAAAAGACGAAAATTGCACAAAAATTACCTGCAGATCTTGATAGCAAAGTAATTAGTTTCCATCAATACATAATACAACAGCGCATTAAACATGGCTATGCATTAAGTAGTATTGGAAATATGGATGAAACTCCAATGAATTTTGATATGGTTGGAAATAAAACTGTCCATCAGAAAGGTGAAAAAACAATTTTAATTAAAACAACAGGACATGAGAAGTCCAGTTTTACAGTGGTACTAGCATGCACAGCTGATGGTGCCAAACTGAGACCAATGATTATTTTTAAAAGAAAAACAATGCCAAAACTCAAGTTCCCTGTTGGTTGTTTTGTACATGTGAATGAAAAAGGCTGGATGGATGAAGAAGGGGTAAAGCTATGGCTTGATAATGTATGGAGCAGGCGACCAGGTGGACTTATTCAAAAACGTAGTCTACTGGTGTGGGATATGTTCAGGGCTCATTTAACTCCCAGCACCAAGCAAAAGCTTGCAAGACTAAACACAGATGTGGCAGTTATTCCTGCAGGATTAACATCGTTAGTACAGCCACTGGATGTATGCCTAAACAAGCCATTTAAAGATCGCATTCGAGAACAGTGGAATGAATGGATGGTTAGTGGCGAAAAGTCATTCACAAAAGGAGGAAACATGCGTGCTCCACAATTGGATGTTTTGTGCAAGTTTGTCATAAAAGCCTGGAATGATATTGATGCAGAAACAATAATCAAGTCTTTCAAGAAGTGTGGCATATCAAATTCATTAGATGGTATGGAGGACGACTACTTGTGGCAAGATGAAGAGGAAGCCGAAGCTGAGACCACACCATCTGATACGGAATTCGATCCATACGATGACTGCCTTGCAAATGTATCACAAGATGTCATTGATATTTTTATGATATCAGATGATGAACAGGATGATTTTAAAGGCTTTTAAAGGGAAAGTATTATGCCAGCAAAACCTATAAAAATAGCTTGCAGTTATGATGGGCGTTGCTGACTCGCCAGGGACTTGCCCGGCACTTGCTCTCTCTATTGTTTGTTATCTTCCTCCTATCATCATCAGTTCCAGTTTGGTTGACAGCTTAGAAAACAAATAGCATGGCAGCTCCCATGGGTTTATTGTCTTATCCTTCCTTTCAGCTTTAGAGTGAATTAGGAAAAGTTTAATCACTTGCACTGTTTTATGTTTACATGTTTGATGACAAACAGCCTTATGTTTATAAGTGACAGTTTTCCTGCTAAGTACCTTTATGCCATAAGCATTTGAATTAAAATTACCATATTGAAATCAAATCTGATGTTTTTTAATTTTTATTTGGTGTGCGTTGAAAGAGGGGTAGTCTTATACGGCGAGTATAGCCCAAACTCTATATTTTAACTGGAAAAGTTGGGGGTCGTCTTATACGCCCAGTCGTCTTATACGCCGGAATATACGGTATATATATATATATGGCAAAGAATAAAATGAACACCAGGGTAAAGATAAAACCATAAAAGTTTAATTAAAAAGCGCCAAGCTTTCGCCGTCACCTGCCGGCATCCTCAGGGCTAGTGCGCCAGGAAGTGTGAGAGTCTTTTTATAGGTATGTCAGAGCCTGCGCGCGGCTCCTCGACCTCGTCACTGGGCCAGATTGATTCGATTGCACAAGGCTGGTCTGTTCTTTCCTGTTCCTTTCAGTTACGTGTCTCTCCTCATCCATCCTACCTTCTTTTAACCCTGGGGTGAATGGATAGGAGTCTCTATTATTTCGGTGGTCTCTATGCTTTAGTTCCTTCCCCCCGGGTTCGGATGGCAATATACATTTCATGTTCTTTTCACAATCATCCTTTACCCAGTTACTCCTTTTGCGGTGACTTTCTCTTATGGCTTTAATGCTTTCACTTTCTACACAACTCTCATCTGGGTGATCTTGTAAGTTATTCCGAGTTGAATGTGACATAATGATGGTCTGAGGTTGGGAGGTAAGTTGTTTAATTGTGGGGGGGGCGGTTTTCTAGCTTTCGTTGTATTTAGTTGTTTTGCGCAAGCCATGCTACGGGTAACCGGTCTGGGGGGGGTAGTGGTAGCGAGATCACATTCCCCTTGGTTGCCCCAGTATTTTTCTCCCATTTTCCTTTTCTTTCCTACGTTGCTGGTATCTGCGCATATCTCACGGAGATCTTCAGGATTCACATCGCAAATCTCCCCCCTCCGTCTTCCCCTTCATTCTGATCTATTCTTTTCTTTCTCCCCAATGGCGTTCACGGGTCCATCGCTAGTTACACTTTGCAATTCCCACTGTTTTGCGCACGCCATGCTACGGGTAACCGGTCTTGGGGGGGGGTAGTGGTAGCGAGACTACATTCCCCTTGGTTGCTACAGTACTTTTCTCCCATTTTCCTTTTCTTTCCTACGTTGCTGGTATCTACGCAAGTCTCACGGAGGTCTTCGGGGTTCACAGATGGGGGGCGTGATGGTCCGGTCTCTTGCACCTCGTCGACCTCGCGAATCTCCCCCCTCCATCTTCCCCTCCATTCCGATCTATTTTCTTTCTCCCCAATGGCATTCCCGGGTCTATCGCTAGTTACATTTTGCAACTCCCACTCCCCCAGTCCGGTTATCCTAGCCGAGCGGGGGGATCTTTCCTCCCTTTCTGAATTGGCTAATGCATTCCTTTCTATGTACGGATAGACCATCGTATTTAGAAATTCTTCCCCCCTTTCACTAGTTATATCCTCCTTTACATTAGTCATAGTACCTCGGATATTCGTGGTATCGGGGTTCTGGATCTTAATTTTCACTGTTCCTTTGGTCCTTTGGGGTTGTGGCACCCTTGCTGGTATCACAGGGATATTCCACGGTTGGCTTTCCTCCTTTGGACTACTCCGGATCAGTTGGGGGGTTAACTGATCCGGAGTAATCCAAAGGAGGATCTTTAATGCTGCTGAAGTTGTTACTGGGTTGTCGGGGGTGCTGCCGCTGATTACTTGCAACCAAGGGGAATGTGATCTCGCTACCACTACCCCCCCCAGACCGGTTACCCGTAGCATGGCTTGCGCAAAACAACTAAATACGACAGCTAGAAAACCGCCCCCCCCACAATTAAACAACTTACCTCCCAACCTCAGACCATCATTATGTCACATTCAACTCGGAATAACTTACAAGATCACCCGGATGAGAGTTGTGTAGAAAGTGAAAGCATTAAAGCCAAAAGAGAAAGTCACCGCAAAAGGAGTAACTGGGTAAAGGATGATTGTGAAAAGAACATGAAATGTATATTGCCATCCGAACCCGGGGGGAAGGAACTAAAGCATAGAGACCACCGAAATAATAGAGACTCCTATCCATTCACCCCAGGTAGGATGGATGAGGAGAGACACGTAACTGAAAGGAACAGGAAAGAACAGACCAGCCTTGTGCAATAGAATCAATCTGGCCCGGTGACGAGGTCGAGGAGCCGCGCGCAGGCTCTGACATACCTATAAAAAGACTCTCACACTTCCTGGCGCACTAGCCCTGAGGATGCCGGCAGGTGACGGCGAAAGCTTGGCGCTTTTTAATTAAACTTTTATGGTTTTATCTTTACCCTGGTGTTCATTTTATTCTTTGCCATGAATATTCCCAGGGCTCATGTTTTTAATTTTCTTAATTGTGAATATATATATATATATATATATATATATATATATATATATATGTGTGTGTGTGTGTGTGTAGGTCTTTGGTTGTTCAGGTTTTCTCCCGCGTAAAATTGGAAGTGTCTTGGCGACGTTTCGACGAAGTGAAAACACCAGCCTGAAGATGACGAATGGGACTTCGTCGAAACGTCGCCAAGACACTTCCAATTTTACGCGGGAGAAAACCCGAACAACCAAAGACCTACATACAAATACCCGCGAAAACCTCAGAATATATATATATATATATATATATATATATATATATATATATATATATATATATATATGAATTCTGCTTCTTTATACCTCAGTTGTTACCATGCCAACTTTGAAAGTTGCAAGACTTCTGGTCTGTGAAATGTCTTCCCCTTTTCACAATGCCCTGCAGTATAACGTTTTTATGTTTGCAACAAAACTCCCATGGCCAAGAACAGGAGTCTTCAAACTTGGCCCTTTTATGACTCCCAGAATTCCTCAGCCAGGCATGAAGACCCCTGGCCTAGAAGCTGTTTGATGGTACCCCATGTCACTTGCTGTTATGCTTTCGCCTTCATTCCTGATGCAGCTCATCTCTTCCTTCAATAAATCTTCTAGAATCATGGCTTACCATTCACCGGATTTCTGATAACAGGTTCCCCATTCCCATAGTTTCAGAGGACACTTTCCAACTCTTGGATGTGAAGCTTTCCTATTCTTTATCCATCATCCACACTTGCTTTAAGTGATTGAGAAAATAAATACCACCACAGAACAATACCTATGTTACTATATAAACTACTCATATGATAACTGACCTTTTTTTTTGCAAAGTTGTTTTATAATATATTAGTGTATAGTATACTGTATAGGCTTTCACAGCTCATATTTGTCAGGCAGTGTTGGGATTCAGGGTCTACTGACCATAATCTTGAAAATAGATTTCCTGATATTTCACCTGCAACTGCGTTTTGCATATTCACAGGCAAAATAGTTTGCTATATAGATTCCAGACAACTGACTAGTCTCCTGTCTCCCATAGTATCTGCCCAACCATTTTAATCATGCAGCGTTGGCATGCTTCTGGTTCCTTCAATTAAACAATGTCATTTATACGAACTTTGAAAGTACAGCTTCGCTGTAGTAGTGGCTCAAAGGTTTCTCCTGAAATCTGGATATCCCCACTCTGCTGTTGTTTAGAACAGCTGTGAAGATCAGGCTCTTCCCTCATGCAAAGGATAGCAAGACCCCTATTGTGACTTTTTTATTGTTGTGTGCTACCTACAGTCATTGGGAGTAAAGTAGCATACATGTTTAATGAATTATTAACATTATTGTTATCCTTGATCAACTCCCTTTCTCAGAGCAGGGAGGAATTTAAGGCAGAAATCATTCTGGACTCAGAATTTGATCAATTAAAACAAACATATTGAAGTTTCTTGGGAAGCACATGCATTCCACTTTAAACAATCCCATTTGCTGTACTCTCACAAATCCATGGTTCTGAAAAGTGTAGACAACAAAGTTTCTACAGCTGGCAGTGCTATGGGTTGAGGATGGAAAAGGGAGATAATTATTATATAACTGAGAAGGCGATTCAGTGACTGTACCACATGAAAAGATGGGAGTTCAACACACACACACGCATACATATACATATATACATACATATATTTATATATAATTTGTGGATATGTATATGTGGACACACATACACAAAACTGCAGAGGATTTGGTAGACCGCTAATGATGAAAATAGATTTCTGCAATCCTTGGAAGATTAAATGATGTTTTAAATCTTCTTCATTGACTTGTGGATTGTTGTTAGGTTATGTTTCTCTAATAGTTTTCCAACATGACCTATGATTTTTCTCAGTATAAAGTATTCTTGCCTTTCTTACTGGATGTGGTTTGTCATTGGATGTCTTTATTGTTGTTAGATTGCATTGCCTGCAGTCTCAGCAACAGAGTTCCCATTAGTTTGTAGAATATTGTAAAGATATCTCAACTCATCTGTAGAAAACATGTGGCTGAAAAGATTGAAATTTACATGATGTTATAAGTTAAAAGACGGTTTATATAAAATGAACTACCATTGCTATAGGACTCCAAAAAAAGTTATCCAGAATGTATAAGGGACTTCAAATTTCCTTTAGAAATGCAGGCACACAACAAGGGGTCATTTTATTTTGCCAGGTAGACTTGTAAAAAAAATTCAGAAAATTTTGGGTTACAATACATATACTGACACAAAGAATTTTAAAGACTAGATTCAACTGAAACTAGAACTTTTTTGATTGGGATTAATGTATAGATAACTAGAAAAGAGCCATGGAAGACTAATTTTAATATATGATCACTTCTTTGAGACTGAAGAAACTGAAAAGACCTAATGTACTTAACAATGGAGGAATGGTTGGTGAAGATGATGGGACTAGCAGACATGGTTAAATTAACTTGTTTGCTTGGGAAAAGATTACTTATTATATTCATTCATTCATTAGGGAAACCCTTTATGTGGTTTTTGCTGAAAAAAGAAAAAAAATGAACTTGTGATTGATAGATTTGATTATTAAAATAGTAGATATAGAAAGAAAGAAATTATGATATAAATTTAGAGAAAGAGAGTAAAATATACATGCATTTATAATCACTGTCAAAAGGACTGGAAATCACTTTTTATAACTTTTTTCTTTTCTATTGCTTTTTCTACTTTTTTCTTTGTTATTCACTATTCTTTTAATTTTTTTTCTTTTTAATATTTGTATTGTTTTTATCTGCTTATATTTCAGGCTCACAGATTTTTTTTCATATAGTCACTAACAATTCTTGTGTGGGTGAAATGATCTTTTTGAGATGAGTGGTTATAGAAATCAAATCAAATGAAATCAAATAACTAAAAAATACAGATATAATAAGTAACTAAACACAAATACAGATAAGTAACTAAACACAAATACAAATAACTAAAGAATACACTTTTTATGTAGATACTAAGCTATGTGTGTTGGCTTTTGATACACTGTGTGCAAATTTTCCATCCACCTCCCCCTCCTCCTCCTCCTCCTCCTCCATTGTAAAGAACAGTTGGATGGATGTTATTCATATTTTTGATCATAAAATTCATTATTCCCTTGCAAGAATCATGAGACAGTGATGGATGAGTTTGGTGATGTCTTCAACAAAAACTTCTTTAATATATAGTAACATATCCTTGATTGGTACTTCACTTCGATAAAGAACAAAACCACATCAAAACTAATCAATCTATTGAGCTTATTGAGCTTATTGAGTTTTTCAATTGAAATTAGTTGACTCAGCTATTTTATTTGGCTCCATTCTTGAGATCAATAAAGATTCTTATCCAGTCAACGGAGTCTATGAAATTGAAGTGAACTAAGCCAGATATCTGGGGGAAGTATGGCAAACTGAAAACCACTCTGTGAAAGTGAAATTGATGACCGCAGCACAGACAAAGAAGCAGTGAGTAGACCTGTTCCTTGGAACCTCTCTAGATAGGGAGAGGCTAGTAGATTGTCCACACACGCTCCAGATGGCTGTTTCTTGTGATATGACTGCAGGACAGTGATTTTCCATAGGTTTTAGCACCAAGAGATTATGGGATCAGCCATATTGCTTGCAGCCACAGCAGAGCTTTCTAAACCACATTAAAACTTGATTTAGACTTGTCTTCAACTGCATGTAGGTGTCAGCTCATAAATATGTTGCAAAGGGGTTGATGGGTAAGCATAGGTTGTAGATGGTTGCATATAGGCTCACATACACACACCTCTCAGATCTCAACTATACATCCTGCATGCTGATTAGTTGATCTGAATTCCTGTTGGTGTTTTGTTATTTGAGTGTCCTCTAGTCAGAACATTGACATTCACAGAAATATAAATGCAACAGCTATGCAACCATCTCCAAATGACATACACATATGTTTCTGGACATGCAGTGATGCAGAAGTTTAATGCAGCCTTAACTTTGCAAACCTTACTTTCTAATTACTTTAGAAAAAATGCCTATTAACTATTTAATTAAACCGAGAAAAAAAAAATAACAAAATTTGAAAATTATTCATTAGGTGAGCTTATGTTTAATTCTGAATAAAAGAAAAATTAATTACAAGTGTAATAACTTAAAAGAATTTGAAATAAATATAAAAATACTAAATAAGATTTTGATATAAGGAAATTATAAATGGATCACTTAAATATGGGGCTAACAATATGTGACAGCAGCCAAAAAAGCCAATACAATCGTAGGCTGCATTAATAGAGGGATATAATCTAGATCATGTGAAGTATTAGTACTTCTTTACAAAACCTTAGTATGACCACACTTGGAATACTGCATCCAGTTTTGGTCACCACAAAATAAAAAAGATGTTGAGACTCTAGAAAGAGTGCCGAGAAAGGCAACAATGATGATTAGGGAACTGGAGGCTAAAACATATAAAGAACGGTTATAGAATTTGGGTGTGTCTAGTCAAGGGAAGACATGATAACAGTGTTCCAATACTTGAGGAGATGCCACAAAGATGACAGGGGGTCAACTTATTTTCCAAAGCACCTGAAGGCAAGACAAGAAACAATGGATGGACTAATTAAAGAGAGAAGCAACCTAGAACTATGGAGAAACTTCCTAACAGTGAGAACAATTACCCAGTGGAACAGCTTGCCTTCAGAAGTTGTGGGTGCTTCAAGAAGAGACTAGACAGCCATTTGTCTGAAATGGTATAGGCAGTGGTGGGATTCAAATATGTGAACAACTGGTTCTTTGTGTGGATGATGCTTCCAGAAGTCCATTCTGGACCTGGGCAACAAAAAATTAGCTACCGGTTTTGCCAAAGTGGTGTGAACCAGCTGAATCCTACCCCTGGCTATAGGGTCTCTTGCTCTAGCAGGGGATTAGACTAGATCAGGGCTTTTCAACCTTTTCACCCATTGTACCACTTTTAGGATATGGCAACATCTGAGTACCACCAGTCACCTAGCAAGGTGTCAAAAACTTGATGACCAAAAAAAAGAAAGAAAGAAAGAAAAAAGGGATAAAGTACAGGTAGTCCTTGACTTGCAACAGTTCACTTAGTGACTGTTCGAAGTTACAATGGCACTGAAAAAATGCCCCCCAAGCCACAGCCGAGCAAGACACCTGCCTGCCCGCCCTGCCGTGCTCTTCCTCCTGTCCAAGGTTTTCATTGTTGTGAGCATTTCTGTTGAGAATTGGCATCAGGGGTGGGGTGGGGGTGTTTGGTTTTTATTCCCCCATCTGCTGGGTGGTTGCAACAGGTTTTGGTCACTTCACTTGACCCTGGGACACTATGACTGTCATAAATATGAATCGGTTGCCAAGCATCTGAATGTAAATCACAAGCCCCTGGAGATGCTGCAGCATTCCAGCTGATCGGCACTTCTTCTGGGCTCAGCAGAAGTGCCAGGATCAGTGCTGCTTTCCAGCTGATTGGTGCTTCTTCAGAGCTCAGCAGAAGCATCAGCGCCAAGCTTCAGCTGGAGCTTGGCACTGATCCTGGCACTTCCGCTGAGCCCTGACAGCCCTTCAGCTCCAGCCATCTCTTGCTCAAGCTTGTGTGGTGCTGCCACCAATTCACCAACTCATTCCCCTCCCCCACTACTTTTCTAGGATGGTCGAGTACCACCTGCCAGGTGCCAATGTACCACAGGTGGTACCCGTACCACTGGTTGAAAAGCCCTGGACTAGATGACCTTCAAGGTCCCTTCCAACTCTGTTATTCTATGTTCTATGGATTAAGGATATTGATAAAATTGGAATATTGGCATTTACTATAACATTTTGGAATTAACTATAAAAAATAAGCAACTTCTTGTGGCAAACAGTATTATTTTGGCTGCCCTGGCAATTGTAGGACATAATAAAAGTGATTATTTTAGAAGCCTGACACTAGAGGGGACTACAGATTTTAATCACAAAAAAACAAACAAATACAAGCATGATGTCTGCTATATGGAACTTACAAAATAATACAAAATAGTGTGACAACGGACATGTTAAAGAGATCTTTGAGAAATAGAGCCAAAAGTTAGTAACTACAAAACCAATACTGTCAATAATGATGGCTGCTTCTATAAATAAAGATTTTACTAAAGCAAAGACAATGATAAGACAGAGAAAAAAAATAAAATGACAAATGACACGCCAAGAGAATTGTTTGGAAAAGGTTGTTTAACTGGATATACAAAAGAAACTTGGTGAAGTTTTAAAAATTAAAAAGGAAATACAAAAATGATAAACCAAGAAAATGAACTGGAAAATGTTTTCTTATTGGATCTGCAGAAGAAGCTTGTTGGCATCATGTGATTCCCATTTTTTACTTTTGCAGGAAGTTTCTGACAAGCAAAGTCAAGAGGCTAAGCTGGATTCACTTAACAACAAGGCAATTTGATTAACAGCTCTGAGAGAAATATCAGGAACAACTCATGGAAATGATCACATTGCTTACAAAGGAAGTTCCTGTCCCAATTCTGGTCATACATCAAGAATTACTGTGTAGGCACTTCTCTAAAAATGACAGAAACCTCTCTAAGAGCAGACATGGCCTTTTTTTTCTCTGTGTAATTGAAATTACAGCAAGGTTCAAAAGTGCATTTCTATAATATTTCTGTAACAACATTATTAGTGACACTCAACTTATAATTAGCAGGTAGAGCCATAAGCCTGGAAACACGCACACATACCCAGACACACATACATTAATTTGATTTGTTTTGCTATCCAACCGTCCTTTCAGTTTAATCATGTTAACAGGTTATTTTCCCTCAATATTTATATTCATATATTGGCCAGGATTGTAAGGCAGAAGAGGGGTTGTTAAGCCACTGTCATTGAAACAAGATTAGCATTTTCATTATTTATTCTATTAATCCGCATTTTGGTATTTGGTAGGTACATGTCCATCTCTTTATCTACTTCAAAACATCTTTGCTCGAAGCAAAAATTAGATGAAAGATTTTAAAATCTAACAGTATCTTTTTCTTTCACAGATCCAGATAGGATTGCTTGCCTGAAAAAGCATTAACAATGAGTGATGGAGCAAACTGACAGTAATGCTGGGGACAGAAAAATCCATGGAAATGGTTAGCAGTGAGATTAAGTTCATTTTGAAAAGAAAATTTCTTTCTCTTCTGCATAACATTCCCTCACAAAGAATTTTTAGGTGGAAGTTATGACTCAGCATAAATCTGAATCAATGCAAGTTAGTTCACCAAGAACAACCATCACTTGAAAATCTTTATTTATACCATTTTGTTGTGCTTGGACAATCATCTTGGAGGATTCTGATCTAAAGGAAAATGCTGCCAACTCCTCAATAGAAAGTATATCTATCCATCTTAGATACTTATTCATATCTAAGTTGTGTTCATGGTGCTGGCTCTGACCTTGGACATTCTACTTTTCTAAGCCTAAGTTTCCTCAGGAATGTGAAAATTACTTCAGATAAATTAATCATTTATGATATAGTCATAAATTTGTCATTAGTTATTTTCTGATATATGAAATGTGCTTCTGAGTATCCAGGAAGGAGTTTAGGTAAAAACAATGTCATATGACATTATTCTGATATCAATATGACATCTACCAATCACCAATCAATGTTTTCCCATAGCATGACCTTAGTTATAAATGGTGCTAAGCCATAATATGGTTTCGCTGACTTTGCCTTAGAATGTTTGTGATAGTTAGTGTTATTTATTGGAGGTTTTTTTTATGGTTTAGTGTTATTTCAAATTCAGCCATTGTGTGTCAGAACCGCCACCTCACTGCCAGTCTGCCATGAATCCTGGGAGGAGGCTGGAAGGGAAGCCAACGGCTTGGGGGAAAGTGAAAATGAATGGTGAGAACAGTTCTCTATGAGAACCAGTGCTTTAAAAAAAAAAGGTGGCGGAACTCACACTTCATACAACCCGCCTTGCCTACCCTACAAGGTTCCATCCCAAAAAGGTGCTGGAACTCTGTACTGGGCGTTCTATGACAAAAAAAAAAAGCCCTGGTGAGAACCGACAGTCTTCAAGGTTGTTTCTGTGGGAGAAGATTGCCAACACGTACAGTGACTGTTTCCAAAACATCTCTTTTAAAATTGATTGGACAATGAGAGACAAACAATGGAAAGGGACTAAGGGAGGAAAGTTAACTAGGAAAATTTGGCATGAACCCTTAGATCTGGCTTTGCCCTACTGTAATTCACATGACTTCTAGTGAACTATACCTTCTCAACAAATGGAGTTAAGGATTGTTTTTACTTAGAAGAACAAGTTGAGGCAACTCTGACGTTGTGGCTTATTTAATCAAACATTTAGATAAAAAAAATAGTATGATACATGAAGCCAGTCATTGTTAGCCCAACTACCTAGATCAGACCAAGAAATCAACTCCATAGGAAGGCTAAGATAACTTTTATTGAGAATAGCCATAATATCAAAATCTCACAATTTTGGTTGTGATGTACCTTTTATGCTCATGCACTAAGGAGTTCTCTGCCTAAACTATTTCTACACATTTTCTGTCAATTGTGGACTTAAGTTATGTTTTCCCCTCATTGCTTTAGTAACAGAGCTTATTACTCCATCATCTTGCTTGCTCTCTACACTCAAAATTTATTTTCATGTATATATATGATAGATAGATAGATAGATAGATAGATAGATAGATAGATAGATAGATAGATATTTAACTCTATCAGTGAGCAGATAATAGATTTTCTTTTGTTTGTTTGTTTGTTTTAGCTTTTCTAATCAGTATTTTAAAATTTCTTGGAGATTTTTACAGTTCCCTTTATGTACCTGCTTAAATATTTTTATTGGTTTTATTTATTCTTTTTCAACCACTTTGTAGGGTTATGGTTGGAAAATGGTTTGAAAACATTGCAAGGAAGCATTGCATGATTTATGTGTGATGAAAAAAAACCAACAACACAAGGACTGAGTGGTACAAGTCAAGATAAAGCACCCTACTGTTAAGACTTGTTGCAACAGGACATTAATATGGTAGGGCTTTTAAATATATGAATTGAAATCCTGCCAATGGAATTTAACTTCTTTGAACTTCCTTTCATTCTTGTATATTCTTACATCTTTTCTCACTTCAAAAATGAATAGCTCTCATGGATATATTTGTTGCTAGCAGTGACTATAACCTGAGGAACAAGGTGATTAGAAGATGCTGATACATTAGCAACTCAAACAAGAACAGCCTTTTATATTGAGATTTTCAAATGACATGGTATCCATCACATAAAATCACCATGTAAACTAGAAACCCTAAAGGGTTTAAATATATTCTTCATATTAAACTGATAAATGTCAAAGAGATAGAAGGGAGAGATTGGCTGTCCACCGAATCAGGTTTCATTTCTCCATATAATGCTGTTTCAATTAACTTTCCTTATATTGCTAGAATATTGGTGTCAGGGACACAGATAGCACAGGCTGTCAAGTTCTCTTCCCTAGTACATCACTTTTGACAAATCTGCAATCAATCTCTGTATTTTAAGAATTAATGCTAGCACTAACAAGAGACCAAAGTAAAACATGGACAGCTTCCAGCAAAGCTATTTCCTCTTTCCATAGACTGGAAGGTTATTTACTGCTATGACATGTTGTATACCATTCAGGTAGTAAATCTGCTGATTCCAGGAGAGAATAATGGGTGCTGCATACCAGAAGGAATTCTGTGAACATTTTTCTTACTGAGGACACAGGAGTGAGAAATTAACAAGCTTTAGAGAATATATTTTTGAATAAACTGGATCAACTTTTAAGAGCAGAGTAGGAGAGAAAATACTATATTTTCCTCTTCTGACAACCCACTGGGTTTTACACTAGAAACAAAAGAACCATGGAACATACTATATATTGCATTTCACTTCTTTACCTACATTCAGAGTTTTTGCACCTATGATTATCCCCTAGATGATTGTGTAAATATAAAATTAAAGCATATTTTTAAAGTAAAACATTTGTATAGTTCTGCTGCAATTCTATACTCTATATATATATAAAAAAGATTTCCTCTATCTAGTCTTTCTGACTCTAGGGGGCAATGCTCATCTTTGTTTCCTAGTGAAAGGAGCCAGCTTTTCCATGGTCATGTGGCCAGCATGCCTATATGCTGAGGCACACAAAATGCCTTCACACAGAACTGGTACCTATTTAGCTACTTGCATTTGCTTTCGAACTACAAGTTGGCAGAAGCTTGGGCAAGAACAGGGCTCACTCCATCCACAGTGCTTGGGTCTCAAATTGCCCACCTTCTGGTAGACAAAGCCCAGACTTTTAATCATTGTGAAATAGGAATTATGGAAACTTAACATATCTACATGATTTCTTTGATCTCCATTTCTCAACAAGTTTTCTTCAGTCTATAAGGGGGAAAAAATGGATGTAAGAGGAGAGCCAGAATGAACTCTTCGGTTAGCTTAACAAAAGGTAATCTGCCCTGGAACTGCTACAGTATTAGGAGATGTGACAAGCATTGCAATATGACAACAAAGTTACAGTATACTTTTTCTACTTGAAGAAAAAGAAAGGAAACAAGGAGAAGAGGAAGGAGCTCTAAAAGAACAACATTCAGATTAAAGAAACCAAAATTAGGGACAGAACTGTAATCTGAAAAAATGATTTAAACAAGACCTCCCCTAGTTCTTATGAAAATAGGGGGGATAGCACATTCAGATTTCTACATTCCTGTATCTTTATAAATAAATAAAAAAATGTCCTGCATGACTTTGGCTTCCTAGTGTGATCTCCTTGAAGGCTAAAACACAACATCCACTCACCATAATTGGAAAGCACAAAGCTTGTATTTTTGCTCCACTAAATCCACACAAAATATACAACCACAGGAACTCTGAAATATTTTATTTCAGTGCTTGAGATTTAAGAAATAGTTTCAAGACAAGATACAAAATATAGACATGCAGCCATTATTAATGCATAATTACATGTCACACCACACTAGCACCATTATCATTATTATAATATAAACACATGGACTCCCCCAATATATGTTGGCATCTGAGTTCAAGGTATTTCTGGGTTATATAAATTCAGAAGAACAATTTCTACATGGCTATAGGACAACAACTGCTATAGTTAGCTTTAATAAATGAATTATGTTGGGAATTTGATATGAAAGTCCCTGTGGATCCTGCTGGATTTCAAGTCCTTGCTGAAAGCTGAAGTTTTCAAGTGGTCTTTAAGGGCAACTTCATGAGATCATACTTCAATAATCCAAATAGAAGATGACCAAAATGTGAATGACAGGTAGAAAATCCTCTGATCCAGGAAAATCTGAGGCCTGGCATATAATACGTGGTTAGCTAGAATTGTCACCTATTCTTTAAGTAGGAATTGTGAGTCCTGAAGTATCTCCAAGTCACTAGTTGCTTTTGTGAAGGCAGCCCAAGCCTAATCTAGAATTAAAGCTAGTTAGCAGCTTTCACATCCAAAATCATCCCATCTTGCTGGGATGTAGTCTAAGCCAGTTCATCCCCATCCAGACCCTGACCATCTCCAGATGTTTGGATAAAACCTCAAGCAGATCTCCTTTTCAATCCTGAGTTGAAATAGGCAACTGCATAATGATAATAATCAGATTCTGTGCCAGTGTCTTCATTTTAAATATAGCTTTTAGTGAGGGTTGAAGCTGGCAAGTCCAGATGTAAAAAAATCTGAGCCTAGACAAGATTGTTAATAAATCACTTTGTAGGCTCCCTCAACATCCAAGGCTAAGTAATGGATAGCAAAAAGTCCATTACACATACAAGGGGAGAAAGAGACACAAGGTTTAAACACTGGAGATGAGATTATATAAATCTACATTCCTACATACTGCAATATCTAAGTCTCATTGTTATAAGAGCTTTTTTTGAATCTTATTTGTCTGAACCAGGAGTCTTCAAACTTGGCCCTTTTATGACTTGTGGACTTCAACGCAGGCATGCTGGTTGAGGAATTCTGGGAGTTGAAGTCCACAAGTCATAAAATGGCTAAATTTGAAGACCCTTGGTCTGAATCCTGTCTTTCAGTATCCCCTTGCTAACTCACAGGTGTGTGCTTGTATTGCTAGAGAGAAATGTATTGCCATGTCCCATGTGATGTTATAACATTTCTCATTTAAGTTCTCAGGATTCTTGGTAATGCACATGTTGGTTGACTGCTGACCATTAATGGAGTCATTGGATATGAGATGGGCAGCAATTAAATGTCATAAATACATAAATAGATATGTTTGTACAATTTCCACATCTGGAAGATGCCAAGATGGGTGAAGACTGTCACATCTATATTCAAATTTATTCCCAATGCTATTTTCTATTTATGCAAAACTAATACCAATAAATGCAAGATTTATAACATTATGCTTATACACCATCTCCCAAAGAAAGAAACTGAGTTATCATTTAAGGCTTAGACTCTCCAGTATGTGGATGATACCTAGTTCTACCATCTCTTCTTTCCCTAAAGCAGACTTTATACTATTATTAAAGAGCTCATTGAGGGGAAATCAGCTGAAGTTTAATTCAAACAAGATATTGATAACCATGGAGCGGGAATCTGGTTAAGATGAGGTTTGAAATCTCAAGGGTTTGGTTCACTTGCTCTCCTAGATTTGCTCCTGTTCCTGTTTTGGCAAGAACTAAGATTATGTTTGCAGATAATTAGAATTCTAGCTGTGCCATTTCCTGGAAAAGTTGAATCTGAGCACCAATAACATATGCCTTAATTGCATTCTGTTTAGTACACTGTAAAATTATTTATATAGGAATGACATCAACAAGAAAATTCAGGTGATCCATAATTCTGCAGTCAGGCTGTTGTCTGGAACCGGTTATAGAAAACATTATGATTAATTTGATTCCTTGCACTAAAGGCCAGTTATGCCATATAAAGTCTTACAAAATTTGTAACCAATATTTTTTAAGTATTCTCCATCATGAGCATGACTATACATCAAGATGTTTTGAAAAGCTTCTTTAATTCAGTCTCACCTCCTTCTATTATTCATTTAGTAGAAATATCAAAGCCATTCTTGATAGCTATTCCTGAGTGTGGGAATTCATTGACAGTTCCCATTCCACTTTTTCCCCCTTCTACTGGCAAACAAATGTGTTTTCCTTAGAAAAGACTGTTGGCAGTAAACTAGACTGAGGACTGAGCCAGCTTTTAATTGGTTGGTTCTGTTTTGGAGTCTTTTGCTTTTGTTTTTTATTGAACTTTTGAAAATTGGGATCACTCTGATATTTGGCTTGCATTCCAGACTTGTCAGCTTTATGACTAGGTCACTCTGCAATCTCTGCACTAATATAGTGGTTCCTATAAGCAACATCTCCCAGGACAAAAATTCAGTTTTAATGTTGTGAACTAAAGGGAGCTAGTGATCTGTATGTACTGGACTGTATTGGATGTGTATTGGATGTATAGTACTGCCTGTTCTTTTTTATTTTCTGGTTTAATGAAAAGCAAATCTTTCTGTGATTAGGGGATAATTTTACCTCTCACACATTGGCTAAAATGAAAAACAGTTACTCTTGTATCACCAAGAAACATGATGTTTTAGGATTAAACAGGATTTTTTTTAAAAAAATGACAGCAGCCTATGTTGTGTCTTTTTCAACATTTTAACATTGAAAGGGGGAAAAAAGATGGATAAACTTAAAATAACCCTCAGCTGTTTAAAATTTCCATTATTTATTTCCATAATTATTCAACATTCAGCTAAGCAGTTCTAAGATAACCAGGCAATTATGCAGTGTTCCATTCATATCACAAAATAATCTCCAAGGCCACTTCAAGGATAGTTTTGAAAGTATTCAAAATGTTTAGATGTTGCAAATTGCTGAGATATGCATTTTCCTAAATGTTCTTAAAATTCTTTCCATCTACCTTTGGTCTATGACCGTATGGTTAAATATTTTAACAAACTAAACTAAAGTGTATTATATTTTGAGCTGAGCAAGATCTTTTTTTATGTATGTGTTTTGCTTTAGTTACTATGTGCACATTTTTCAGATTCATTGGTGAATTAGAGAGGGCATGGAAATAAATTTGATAGGACTTTTGTGAAATTACTCTATACACTGTTATGTTTTTTCTCTAAATGTGTCAACTACAATTCTAATCATATTAGTTATTTTGTACTCATTCTATATAAGCAAACTTACTTTAACAGCATTATATTATTACCATACACCAGGGCTGAGTGAATAGCCAAGATTTGATTTACATTCATGATCTGAAGGTAGCAAGACTCAATTTCAATTTAAAATTAGATATTCAATTCAGTTTTAAGTTCTTCCACAGTGTCAGCATTGGGTGATTTTGTTTAAGTTTATGTAAATGTCACCTCTGAATTTTTGGGAAGTTATGGTATATATTTCCTTAACCTACTAATATTTGTCGGATCTTTATCTTTTAACGCTCAATTTAAATTTTTATTAATATACTTTAATGTGGTATTTTTTAATGTTATTTTCCTATCTTTTTAGTACCTTAAGAACTTCTCTTAAACTTACTTTATACACTGCATTTATCTATTTTACTATTTCTTTTGAGTTTTAATTTCCTTGGTGCTTCATAATTTTAGATTTATACATTATTAGTGATGATCATAATAAACTTGAATGGAACTGATATTTAATTCAAAATGATCTGCAATCCAATAAAATGTTTGAGCAAAGCTGTCATGGGAAGATAGCAAATCAAATGCAGATGCTTCATAAGGGTGAAAACTAATTGGACATTTAGGAGGATATTGCCTCTGCTAAGTTTCAGCCATGGGATTCATTTTAAAAAAAATCCATTCATACCTATTTTAGGTCAAAGCCCTAATGAGTGAGATAGGAATGGTACAACGGCCACTAAGTAGTCCAGCAATGAATTTATGAAGATGTTTGCTGAGCTAGTGTAGCAAGTTTAATAGGGCATAATTTTCCTGCTCCAATTCAAACAAAATAAGGTCTTTCTAAATGTTGAGATAATTTGCATTTCTAGGTTGGTAGGCTGGATGACCTGGTTTATGGTTAAAGTTCACATCTCATCTTCTGGGAGTGATGTGTTCTACTTGTACAATTTAAAAAGCACAATTTAGGAGGTACACACCTTATTAATATGGAGCACTTTAAAGGGATTACAATGCTTTGAATTCAGTTCCGAATAGATCCTCTGGAACTGTGAAAGTAGAAACTTATGCCCATAACTCATTCAAGTAGTCATATCTATTTCTAAGATCATGTGACTCCTATAGTTACATGATGCTAGAAACTGATGCAGTTGCTTTAATAAGACAGGGACTTATTCCAGTGCATTCTGAAGCACCTTTTTCTGAATCAAATCAATCTGAATCATAGTTTATTTCCAGTTTATCAAATTAAGCCAATTTTAACAATAGAAAGTAGCTCATGACAGCAAAGCAATACATATGGCATTTAGTGCAATTTGGCTTTACTATTCCTCTCTTATTTTTGTTGAAGTCCTTAAACATACTGAAAGAAAGCTTTTTTGTATATCTGGAATATAATATCTGAAAAAACATGGAAATATAATCTGAACTCAGTGGGCCCTAGGACAGTGATGGCGAACCTTGGCATGTCTGCCAGAGGTGGCACTCAGAGCCCTCTCTGTGGATACACCTGATGGCGCCGCCACCAGCTCACAAGGTCCATTAGGCCACTGCTGGCACCCAGAGCAGCAGCCCCACCCAGCACAAAGGAGGCGAAGCAGCTGGCTAGCAAGCTCGAGAGAGGTGGTAGAGCATGCCCCCATGCGCTTGCTGGCCTCTGTGTGCAGGGGCTGCTGGTGTCAGGCAGCAGCCACGCCTGCCTCACCTTGCCCTGCAGCAATGGCACCCCTGCCCTACCCCTTGCCTCACCCCACATGACGAGCCTCCTGCCCACTGCCCCACCCACCAAAGACCCCCTGGATCTCTCCCAATCCTGCCCAGCCCCCACAGCATCCCCCCACGAGCAACATCAAGGTGGCCATGCCCTCCCCAGCCATGCCCATTCAGTCTGCTGTGACTACCACAACCACGCCCACCCAGTGGCCACCCCTGCCCCCCCTTGAGGGCACCACAATGCTGATGCGGCTCTGGCACTTTGCGATAAATAAATGAGTTTTGGGTTGCGGTTTGGGCACTGGGTCTCTAAAAGGTTTGCCATCACTTCCCTAGGAGGTATAGCTGCACCTCAGGAAAATGGAAATCAATAGATATTGTACACACACACACACACACACACACACACACACACACACACACACACACATATATATATATATATATATATATATATATATATATATATATATACACTTACAGTATATTTATTTGTTTGTTTGTTTGTTTGTCACCCATCTTACCACAGGATAAGACATATTACAATGTGAAGAATTGGACAAATAGATGTTTATTATAATTATTTTTCAAAACAAAGAAAAACTTTCTAAAATTTAATTCAGGATTATTTTTTTTCCTGCTGAACATAGTTTAATAAAAAATAAATGCTGCTAAGGCTTTGACAAATAGTAGTGTCAGCAAACTGCATGCAGCTTTTTCACCAGTGAGTGAATCTAATTAAATATGCCTATAAGTAATTACTTATTTAGAGAGCCCAGACACTTTCCATGTGGTAAGATTGTCTAGATAACCTTTTTTTTTAAAAAAAGAAATAATTTGTTTCTACCCAATGCATAAGGTCAACAAAGGGCAACTAAAACTCCAGTGATCTTGGATCTGGAATATCTCCTATTGGAGAAAAGGATTGCAATCCTAAGATTATATAGGTTAAAGGGAAAAAAAAGGAGAAATAAAGATAAAACATGGCAGAGATGTGTAAAATTGTGTGTACTGTGAACAGAAAATTGAATCTGGGATCATGGATTAAAACTAAATGCTGTACGATTCAGGATAGTAAAAAACCCATTAATAAACTAAATCATTCACTGACAGAAGTCAATTGAAAATCAGCAACAAAGACAGTTTTAAAAGGGCATTAGATAAATTCTTAAAGGCTATCAGTGGCTATTATTGATGGATTTATAGTACAGTAATTCTAGTATTACAAGAAGTATTTCTGATTGGTATGAATTTGCATAAGAAGCAGCTACCATGATAATATCATGCTTTCAGGACTCCTATAAGCATTTGTCTGGCTATTGTGATAACAGAATACTATATTAAACAGGCTTTGAGAGTGATCTGTTATGGCTCTTCATTCTTACTAGTAGTTTTTGGAGGGAGGAATAGTTCATTTCCTTTTCTTCCTCCCTATGGATGGTCCTTGTACATTATATGGAAATAACTGGATAAGCAATAGCAATAGCACTTCGACTTATATACTGCTTCACAGTGCTTTACAGCCCTCTCTAAGTAGTTTAAAGAGTCAGCATATTGCCCCCCAAAGTCTGGATCCTCATTTTACCAATCTCAGAAAGATGGAAGGCTGAGTCAACCTTGAGCAGGTGAGACTTGAACTGCTGAACTGCTTGCAGTAGGCAATGAGCAGAAATAGACTGCAATGCTGAATTCTAACCACTGCACCACCAGATTTCAATTCTTAAAGTTCTTAAAGATTGTGACTGAGGCTATTCAACATTGCTAACCCCTCAGGGTCCCAGTGTGGCACGCAAAAAAGGAAGTGGCTTGGAAGCTTTCACTGCACATCTAAGAAATGAAATATTTAGAGTAAAATATGTAAACAATGGACTGCTGAATAAATTTAAATATTGAATAGAGTCCAAATAGCCTTAGCCAATGTAGATTCATGTGAGATTGTAGTTCTTTGCTTGCTATATAGTTTTAAAATGAATGGGACCTCTTCATTCTGCTATGGAAAATTTGGAAGGACTGGGAAAACATCAGTCCCACTAAGCTAAATTCTGGCATGAAATGTGGTATGTTGAGAGGTTCTGCAAAGCATGTTAGACATCTGAATAAAATCCAAGTAATGGTAGTTTGAGTCTTCCTTCCTTCCCTCCCTCCTTCCTTCCTTCCTTCCTTCCTTCCTTCCTTCCTTCCTTCCTTCCTTCCTTCCTTCCTTCCTCTCTTTCTTTTTTCTTTTCTTTTCTTTTTTTCTTTTCTTTCTCTTTCTTTCTTTCTTTCTTTCTTTTTTTCTTTCTTTCTTTCTTTCTCACAAACCTTTCAATGCAATAGATCCAGAAATTACATCACTTGATTCTTCTCACAGCAGAAATTTCTACCCCATTCTAAGTATTTTCTTGAATTTTTGTTTTTTTCATATGACAGACTGGCATGGAAAATATCAGCAAGGCTGAAGAATACAGTGCACTCTAATACAGAGGATAAACAAACTTATTACAGGCTTTAACAGTTTAATTCACTTGGATTTTTTCAAATCTGGCTAATCCAACTAAAATTACTTGTCTGGTTTTCTATCACTCTGTCATATTCTGTATTTTTTGAGATTAAAAAAATGAATATTTAGTTGATGCTCTCTAATTCTTATGTCTGAAACTGGAATTTGAGACAAAGAATGATCAGGTTGTTGATATACAGCATACTAAGGAAAAAAACAACAGGTAAAACATCATATATGTCTTTCACTGATAACTTAATGCTGTGTATATATTATGAATATATCTTGTTTGAATGTTTTTTGATTGTTTGTTGTTATTTACCCCAATCAGACTGGCTTTTATCATAATCTTCTGTGAAAATGAACCTTTCTTCTAAATGCTCAGGATATGTCAGTTTCTCTCTTCTGTTATTTTTTTCCTCACATTGACCTTCCAGATTAGGTTAAATTGAGGTGTAGTGGCTGTACAAGGTTATCTGGAGTATACCATTACATTTTGCTAAATCTCAGATCCCAAGTCAAACTGAGCTCTTTTGAACCAATTTTGGGGTGAAGTAGGATTCTCACCCTACAAAAGTATAATTTCTGTATCAAAAACAAAGTCAATATTGAGAATCATTATTAAAGGAATGGGTAATCATTAAGCTTTTTACGTAGCTGTGTATTGCAACCACACATAAAATGTTGTTTTGTTCTGATCATCATCTTTCAAAAAGTGATACTACAATGTTGAAGAAAACGTAGAAGAGTTCAAAATTACTGAGGTACTTTAGAAACTCATCAATGAGGAAATTTTGCTACATTTGGCTTTAGACAAAACGATGTCTCTGTGAGGAAATTTTATATATGCATATAAAATTATGCATATATAAAAAAGTTGGTGAAAAAAGAAAACAGCAGGCTACTTTAACAATGAAGTATACATTCATTACCATAAAATAACTGCCAACTTAGACAGCTTTAAGTGGGCTGCATATATCTATGGCTTCCTGTTGACTGTTCACTATCCATAGTTCACACCCACACTAATGGTTTGTGTAAGGTAGTTGGCAAGAGAAGTTAAGATTAGTTAAATGAAAATGAAAATGTTCCCATATGGTTTTGAGCTGGTATAAAGAGTAGAATTTTTAACACAAGAGTGGAAAAAATTCTGGGAAAAGAAACAAGGACCTTTGATAAAGAAGGTGTAATATCTAGCATAACTTAAGCTGGATCTAGATAGGAGTGTGATGGAAAAAACTGTAATAATAATAATAATAATAATAATAATAATAATAATAATAATAATAACAACAACAACAACAACAACAACATAAAATAAAATAAAATAATAAAGTTGGAAGGGACATTATAGGTCATCTAGTCCAACCTCCTGTTGATTTAGTGAACAAAAATGATGGCTGCTAATAATAAATTGAGCCAGGTGGTATTATGATTCTGAAGGCTTGTTAGTGTTAGGCAGTTCTGGGAAAAGATTGCTGGAGAGGGACGCTGGGTAAGATCTAGAAGATGACTCACTGAAGTTGCAGGTGTTTATTGTTTGTTTATTGGCATTACAAAATGTATTTTGTTTCATATACAATAAATTAGTTGCAGTTTGATCAGCCATCAACATATTAAATTGTGATTTAAGCAATTTTATAGATTCCTTAATCTTCTCATCTGTGGAATTTAAAATCAGAGCTTTTTCTTTTAATTTAATCTCATCTTCCAACTCCTTACGTTTCTGCACCTGCTTCTGTCTATGAACCTTATTCATTTGTATCAAAATCCCCCGCATGTAAGCTTTACCTGCATCCCAGACCATTGACATTGAAGTTCCCTTATACATATTTAAAGCAAAGTAATCCTTTAATTGCTCCTTTAATTTTTGGACATTCTTTTCTTGTCTAAATAAATTTTCATTCAACCTCCAAGATCTCCTCTCCTCTTTTTCATTAACCAATTCCATCCAAACTAGACTATGATCCGTCAATGTCCTAGGAAAGATCTTAACGTTCTTTACCCTAAAATATAAGTCCGTTGTAATCAAGAAAAAGTCAATTCTTGAGAAAGATTGATGTCTGTCCGAAAAGAAGGTAAAGTCTCTCTCCTCCAAGTTATGTTCACGCCAATAATCTCGCAGCTCCCAGTCCTCTTTCAAATCAAAAAAAGCTTTAGGTAATTTAGCCTGTTTAAAAGAAATAGAGGGTCCTTTTTTGTCTCTTTGTGTATCTAAAGCACCATTCCAATCTCCCATTAATATAACAGATCTATAATCCAACAAAATTAGTTTTTGATGTAACAATCTATAAAATTGTTCCTGTTGTTGATTTGGTGCATACAAACCCACTATAAGTACTTTCTTGCCATACAGACCCACTTCAATCATAACATATCTCCCTTGAGGATCGGATTCTACTAAACAGGCTGATAAATTTTGCTTAACATAAATAACTACTCCCCCTTTTTTCCAGGGAGCAGAAGATACAAAATGAGATCCCAGACGAGCATTAGCTAAATATTTTTGATCTTTAGAAATGATGTGTGTTTCCTGCAGACAGATAATATCATTATTATATTGCTTTAGGTAATGAAATATTTTCTTTCTCTTTTGGGGGGAATTGAGACCATTAGCATTCCATGTCAGGAGCTTTACCATCTCCCTTGACCAAAAGCCTGGAGAAGACTGCTTGAAGATCTGCCATTGAAGAATGTACTGCAGAACTCTTGGGTCTTGCTCCTCCCACAGGCACCAAAGCAAATTCTTGTAGAACTTCTTTAACTTCTTTCTTCTGTTGTTCCTTTTCCTTATGTCTATGGGCTGCCCAAGTCATTCTTTGCTCTTTGATCTCTGCTTGTTGCAACCACTCAGCCTGTGATTTTCCAACATCCATCAATACTACTTCTTCAGACTGCTGTTCCACCTCCTTGCCATCCAAGACTTTCTGCATCATAGGTGGTGATGAGCCTGCTCCCAGGACCGACTTATAAAACTCCTTTGCTTTAGAAACAGTGTTAAGTCTATAGCGCGTCCCCGCATGACTCACCACGATACCCATCGGAATCTCCCATCTGAATGGCATCAATCTTTTTTTAAGTTCATTGGCTAAAAAAACAAACTATTTTCTTCTTCTTAAAATTTTAGATGGAATCTCCTTTAAAATAATGACATCTTGAGCAGCAATCTGAAACCTCTTATTATAAAAAGCTTGTATAATTTCATTACGCAGAGATCTCTTCCCAAAATAAATTACCACATCTCTTGGCAGGATTCTTTGCTTTGCAACCCAAGAGTTAACTCTAAATATTTTTTCAATTTCTCTAAATATTTCCTCCTTCTCTCTATCCAGAATAGCAGCAAAGTCATTTACTACAATCTCTCTCAAGTCTTGTTGCATGTCTTCTCTCAGCCCTCTGCTTCTTAAAGCATATTCCATTTCTCTATATTGAGACATAACAATATCATCTTGTGAAATTTCCATTTTTTTTTCCATGCCTTCAAATTTATCTTCCAAAATCTCCACCTTGTTTGCAACTTCTTCCAATCTAGAGTCCAGCTTCCCAACCACAGAAGCAAGTCCTGTTAAAGCCATAACTATATCTTGCCTCAAAATAATATTATTCTCCATTAAAAGCTCTTTCACTTCCCCTCTAATTTGAGATACAGCATTTCCCATTATGTCTTGCATATCTTTTACCATTACTGCTGGCAAAGGAGGAGAAGGTGGTGGTGTAGTTTTAGGTTGTTGTACTGGTAAGATCGCAGGAGAAGAAGCCACCTTAGGTACTGTAGATGTTGCTTGCCGCTTTGAAGCCATTTTCAAAAAGAAAAAGTTTTATTTCTTCTTTCCTCCTTCTTTAAAAAAAGAAATAAAAATACAAAAAAAGAAAAATCCCTTAAAAGAAAAAAAAGATAGCAAAAGAGAGTCTAACAAAAAAGAATCTTCCCAAAACACAAATCCACCTTAAGAAAAAAATTAAAAAAAGAACAATCTAGTCCATTACATTCCGTTTCACTCGCTTTTTTAAAAAAAAAAAAAACTTTCCGATTGCCATTTTACTTTCACTCTCACAAAAGGAAAAAAAAGAGAAAAAAGAAGGGAAATAAAAATCAACCTTTCAAACTAAAGTCCAAATAAAATCCAATAAAAAAATCCTTTATCCAGCTCTGTCCGCTTTTAAAAGTAACTCACCCGGTCTCTTTAAGCGCGGAGGTGGGAGCGGCGTCTTGCTTTGTCCCCGAGGGACAAAGACAGCTGGGAGGCAGAGGCAACCCGAACTCTGAGGGAGCACTCTTTTCACCCCCCAAAGAAAACTTCCTGGGGGGTCTCAGAGGCTCTACCTCTATTCAGGTGATACTCCCCTCCCCCCTTTTAATTATTATTATTATATCCAATGATTCCACAGGCATCCCTGGTCATACATTGCACATATTTCTATCAATGACATTTTGGCCCATTAATTATGTACTACTCAATACCATGCTTAGTGTTCATGAACACAAATAGAAAATACTATGTTGTAGAGTCCTTTGGGGGGGGGGCTTTTGAGAGGCATCCTATTGGCTACTGTGGTAATGACTGCTAGAATAACATATTTTATGTTTCATTAAGTATTTCTCACCGTCATATATTGTCTTTGCATAGGCTGTGAAGACATTTCTACATTAGTGTATTTTTTCAATAATTATTTAATTTGATACTTTTTTTAAAGTATGGGAGATTAAAGAACATAATATTGTAAGCCATAATATAGTGACATGGATGGCATAAAATTAAAATTATTAAAATTAAATTCAAAATTAAATTACCAAATATACTTTGGAGATAGGCCTGTCACCCTTGCAAGATAGCCCAGACAAGAACTATACTCGGGACTATTAGCTCCAAGTTTATTGTAAAATTATATTAATAGAATCTTGCAAATCAGAAAGTACATTTCTCCCCCTCACCTTTGCAGTTTAAGAAACTAGGAAGGGTCCCTGATCATAACTTCACTTCTTTGGCTGGGTCAGCTTCCTCTTATCAGATTATTGCCTAGTCCATCGGTAGGCAACCTTGGCTCTTTTATGACTTGTGGACTTCAACTCCCAGAATTCCTGAGTCATAAAAGAGCCAAAGTTGCCTACTCCTAGCCTAGTCTGAGGCAATGGACTTCCTACTCTCTCCCAAAGTCATTTCCACATACTATTACAAGATTTTCCAGAATCAACTTCTATTTCTCAATGGATTTTCCATCAAAAAAGTGCATAAGCAACACTATAGAGGAAAATGCAACTGTCTGTTTAGTGAGAAAATACATTTCTTTAGGGCTTACCACTATTTCCTATTTACTTGGAAAGAAGGCAAATTTAAACCAAAGATCGGATGAAGAAAAATCTTTAAATTTTTAACCTAAAGCACTTATGTGAAGCATTTGACATGAAATGCTGCATTACTGTAATTAAAATTATATGAAACACTAACACTACCTTTAACAGAATTCATAATGTAGTGTTCTTCATGGAGTGATAAGTAGCAAAGATGCATTTTCAAGGAAGGAAGGAAGGAAGGAAGGAAGGAAGGAAGGAAGGAAGGAAGGAAGGAAGGAAGGAAGGAAGGAAGGAAGGCTATTTTTGTTGTTCCATTGCTGTCCTCGTGATTTTTTCTTCAGAATCTGCCAGAAAAAAAGGCAATATTACAATTTTGCCAAGTCTGATTAATGCTTTGAACTGAATTGAATACTTTATTTGGCCAAGTGTGATTAGACACACAAGGAATTTGTCTCTGATACAGAAGCACTCAGTGTACATGCAAAGCAACAGAATACAATAAAAAGCAGGACAATAAAGAAGAAAATAAGAAGGATAAATAATAATACTATAACTATACTATATGGGTAAGTATACACAGACATTAAACAGCACTGTGAGAATTAGGTGTTTAGCAGAACGATGACACAAGGAAAAAAGCTGTCCCTGTATCTAGCTGTTTTGGCATATAATACCCTATAGTGCCATCCCCAAATATTAAAATATCTTTGTACAGATTAGGCCTGTGCAATTGTATATGTATTGGGAAAAAAGGTCATTATCCAGTTTGCTTATGTGGGCAAAGTATGGTATTAAGTGGAACATGGATGTGTGAAGAAAAATGCCATACCTTATCTCTTAGCAGAAACCCATTATTTTTCTTCCTAGTAATGTAGATGCTGTGGATTATTAAGCAATGTCTCTGTTGGGCCAGGCTATTACAGGAAACAAAATGAATGGAAAACTTTTTCTTGCAGCATGGTCATGATCCCATACTGCAGAAAGTTTAATGGTCACTATTTCAAAAATGATGTAGCATTACTAATCAGCACAGAAGAAAGAATAACCGTGCACATTTTATCAGCACACAGTATAATGAAAATTAATGAAGTTTATGGACAAGTGACACATGTCCACATAGTTACAATTAGGCGTAAATGGTTAGATTTAGTTCACTGTCATATTTAATGAAGTACTATGTTCTAGTCTGCATGGTATCATCACTGATCAACTTACCTTCAATGTTCTATATCATGCTCTCTTGATGGGCTGTAAGTGTAAGTAGTGACATGGCTTATCAACAAAAAATGACATCTAATATGGAGGAAGATACTAAGTCACCTTTTAAGTAACTTAACTGCTTATAAGCAGTTGACTAGTTGACTTTGTGGGTCTCTTCTCTCCCACATCTCAAATTAAGATTTAGATAACTGTAAATATAAGATATTTAACCCTGTGGATATGAATAGTTTTTTCCACAACCACAAAAGCAAAATCATTTCTTTTTGCCTGCTTTACATGAAGTCAATGTTGCATTTTATGGAGAAAACCCTGATGTTGGTGTGTCAAGAAGTTGGTGCATTCCAACTACTTTCTGACTCTCTGCCTAACTAATTTTGTTCTGACTGGTGAAGTTGCTTGGATGAATAAACATCTCAGATTAACAAGGTTTGGTCCAGTTGTCATGATTCAATATTTACTGTAGATATCTTTGGCATAAGTCAATGTAATATTTGTAATACAGTTTTTGGATAGTAATTTATCAGTCCCCAAGTTTCTTGTCTCTGTAAGAAGGGCTGCCTTGACATAGGAAGGGATAAAAAGTGTTGACCTGATAAAACTAAGTCTTTTTTGTAAGTGAATTGTTATATAGTCCATACTAGAACAAATCAGGGTGAAGCTTCATGATTAATATCAGGTATCTTCTGGAACCATTTCAGATTCAGTAAAGAGTGTTTTTGGAAATTATGGGAAATATAAAATTTGATTGGGTCTTCTGCCAACTAGCTTTCTGACTCATATCTTATAAAGTATTTGTCTCTATATGCATTTTCAAAACAAATAATAGAGAAATAAATCAGTTAGCATGGCCTTTCATTTATAACAGAGCAGTCTGGCATATTCTATTCATAATTCCACCCACCCCTCCAAAAATTAGGATGGCGATATTTAAATAACAACTAGGAAGTATTCTCAAAAGCTTAATTTAGTCCTTGGATCAAGACAGCTATTCAGTACCAACAGAATTTAGCATTTGACAGGGTTTTCTTTTGCAGACAAACAAAATACAGAACTTTGGAAGCATCCGTACTAGACACCTGGCCTTTGATACACGTATAATTTATTTCATGCTCTCTGACTCCAACCTATCTCCAATTCAATAAAACTTCATGAATTAGACTCTTGCTTGATTCCTCGGCATCTGCTGTACACAGCTGCTGTGTTGGCTCATGACACTGCACAGCTTCTGGCAATAGCTGGTGATTGGTTCATGCTTTCCAATATGAAACTGCTCTTTTGACATGACTTTTACTCTGAATGGGTCACCTAGTTTGCTATTTTGAAAGACTCCAAAGTCAACATTCTACTCTGAGAATTTGGATATGCATATTTTAGAGTTCCATGAAATGTCTCTTATATGTCATTACAGTACCAGAATACTCCTCAAATTCTTGATGTAAAAATGATATAAAGGTTATCTTTTCCTATTTTCCAATAGACAAATAGTGTTGTTGTATTAGTTCTCAAACTATTGTTTTACTTCGTTGTATTTTTTAAAAAAATTCGGTAGTGAATGAAATTATTCCTATATAGAGTTTGCATGTACTACTTTGTTACATCAACATTAATCTTCAGAATCTTTCTTGAAAGGGAGGTTGCAACTGAAATAGCATAAAAGGTGCTCAATAAATAAACCATGCAAAGAGCCAGGAACCAATAGTTGATATATTTAGTCGATTAATGTGACTGCTGATTTGATATATGAGCCTAATACTGGCTCATAATATGGTAAAAAAAAATAAAAAATACAAAACCCATAAGAGCCGGAAAGAAAAATTGCAAAGCCACACCCAAACATTCAACATAACCAAGCAAAGGGCTCCTTTCCAATGGGTCAAGAGAGATCTGGTATCTTTCAAGGCCATCAAAGTCTATCTGCTCACTAAGAAAGAAGGAGAAAAAAGCCTAGAATTTAAACCTAATGCATAGATCAATGCAAGGATTTTGATTATGGTACACTTCAGTGGACAAATATTTTTGCCCATGTTTAGCTTCATTCTTGCCTATAAGAAACTAATCATGATGAAATGTATATGAACATTTTGCTAAATAAGCCAAGTTCTGAATAAGGAATTGGTAGACTGGGGAGCAAAATTCACAGCTGTGGCTGGAATAAAGCCTGGAGCCTGTGTATCAATGTAATTATAAGCTTGTTGATGTCATTATAGTATTGGAACATTTTTTCTAATATGTTTTCTCTCTGCATGTTTGTGTGTGCATGTGCACATATGAGAGTCAGTTTAATATACAGTACAGTATTGTGAAGTCCAGATATGGCCTTTTAAGGAGGGAGCAGATCAAGCCTTCTTAAGTGGTAAAGGAACAACCCCCTTATTAAAGGAAAAATTCACTACCACAGGAGCTCACTCACCTGTCAGACTTTCAGCTTCCTTTAACACACCAGCAAGGACCTAAAGGGATGGTGGCTGAGCTCACAATTCTAAAGACCCTGTCCACTTCATCAGGCCTTATAGGTTCAAGCCATTTCAGATAACTGGACAAGACATCCTCCCAGGTATATCCCCTGAAGCTACAACAAGATCAGTGTGTGCATATCTGAGTGACTCTGTTGGACAGATGCTGAGCTAGTTCTTCTGCACAGCTCTCCAAGTCCCCTTTATCCAAGAGGGAGCTTGTCATCTGAAACAGGGCTTCAGGATGGCTATCTACAGATGCAATAAGGGTAGAAAAATATGGGTGCTTCATCTCATTTTCTGCCACATACTAGGCCTTAATCATGACTGTAACCCCTATCCAGGCAGGTCCATCCACAGTAGAGCACCAACAATGCACTAGACAAGTCTTCTCTTGCTTCAACTTTCTTAGCTTCTCTATAAACCATGAAGAATGGTGGGTTCCACAAGAAGGGTGGATCCAGTCCACAGCCTGAGCCACTCTCCTGTTCCAAGCAGTGACCGGCTTTGGATGGACTTTGCAGCAGATGAACAGGAACAACCCCAGCTCCTTCTGAAACCATCCAAGTCCATCAATCACCCAGTTGGACCAATTAATGTGATCATTTATCTCTCTGAAAACATTATTTCCTCACTGCCAAAATTATTGCATTAAGCATTGGATTGTAACCCAATTTGAAATTAACTAGCCTCCTGAAACAAGGAGCAATTTTATTACTACCAAGAAGTAGTGCTTTTTCCTGTCAGCTCTTCCAAATTGAGATGTTCATTTTTTAAAAAAAAGTATTAAGGTCTGATGGCTGATTGCAATGGTGAAACATTATACAGTTTCGCTGATGACATTCCCCTCTACCACCTCATCTTCTATGGAGAAGATGGTAGAAAAATAAGGATTTTTTTTCACAGAGCTAAGAACTTTCTTGATCCCAGGATCACAAGTTCTGATCTGTTTAAGCTGCAGAGTCCTGAGGCTTAGCCAGAAGGCAGTTAAGATCGAAGCCAGTTGCCCTGTCAGGCTTCAGAAAGGAATAGTTAATCATTTGTAATATAAATGGGCTTGGAGAGCTCAGAAAACACAGCTCAAATTTGTAGGGAGTAGCATGTTACTTGCTTGTGGAGAGCACCTTAAAAACAAAAACCTCTCAGCAGGGAGAAATGTATTAATGTGAAGAAATGCCTGTAATAGGTTATTGAATTATTAAGAATTTTTGGCTAAAACAAGTTCTTCAAAATGATAAAGAAGAATGTGAGAAGTAAGCTGAGTTCTGAGAAAAATTCTATCAATAGGGATCCATAGCTCCCATCTGAAACTTGACACTCACAGTGTAAATATAGAAATAGCAATGGGTTGTGCCTAATGGTCTTTCTTGAAATCAAATCAATAGCACTTCTACAAATTAGTAGAAAAATGAAGCAGTGCGGTAATGACATAGTAAAAAGGATTTCATTTAATTATTAGATGATTCTCATGATAGCCTTCCCTAAATACTTTCAGGGCAATTGATTTATTTGTCTTTTCCAATCTGGCATGTTGCCAGTTAATAGGGGCTGGAAGTGCTGGGTTTGTAACTGGAGGTCCCAGTGTAGCTGGAAAGCACTAGGTTGAGAAAGGCTCTTTTAGGATAATTAAAGTAATAATAATAATAATAATAAGGGGCATGTTCAGCAATTTTCAGAGGACAATGAAATAAAATACGAAAGATGTCAGAAGGGAACATATAATGTATTATATACAGGCAGTCCTTAATTGACAACCATTTGTTCAGTGACTATTCAAAGTTACAGTGATGCTGAAAAAAGGACTTAGAACCTCTGCCTGAAGTTTTAATGATGGCAACACTCCTGGTCATGTGATCAAAATTGGGCATTTGGCAGACCATCCACCCTTGTGACCATATCTCACTTTATGACTGCATCAGGTTAGCAATTAAAATTCTGGAACCAATTATAATTGTAAACTGAGGACTACCTAAAGAACCTAATCATTTTGGTCATCTTAGTAGATCATCCCAGAACATTACATGGAAGAATACAGTCTGCTGATTCTTCAAGATCTTTCAGCAGATCTCAGTATTATGAAACCTAATATCTTTTTGGGTTGCTTGGCTGGATTGGACCTTGGGATCAATATTTGGTAGTAACCTTGATCCTTCCTAATTGTGCATAGCTGTGAAAGATTGATATTACCTATAAAATCTAGAGGAGCGCATTGGCTCAGAATTTTGGCTGACAATCAGCAGACTCACATTTGAGACTTGGTTGCTACCATGAGGTGGGGTGAGTTTTCATCAAACACTCCAGCTTTTGCCAACCCAGCAGCTCAAAAGTGGGTGATCACGAGTACATAAATGGGTACCACTTTAGTGGGCAACTTAATGGGAACATGAAAAAGCCCCCAACTGGACATCCCCTGGGGAACAGTGATGTCATCAGCAGATCCTTTCACCATGGAAGCACTTGTTGAAAGGATCTACTTTGGTGCTTCCAACATGGAAGTAGTAGTAGTATCTATAAAATCTAAATGACTTTGTAGCTGTATGACTTTCCAATTTTCTAGTGGTGCGGTCGAGCGAAGGATGTCGTCCCTTTGCCGATCGAGTTTCCCCTGCCGGTAGACTCCTTAGATGGTTGAAAAGATGCTCTGAAGGAGCGTCTACTGTTGAGGAGGCTTCTTGGATAGTTGCAGAGGAGTGGTGGTGTCCTCTGTGCACCAAGTATCTCCTTTGGGCCGACAGGGTAAAGATCGGCCAGTAAAATGGCCGATCATTTAGCTGCACCAACCGTAAGCCATAAAATCTTCTAAGCAAGCAGACCCACCGTGGAAGATTTGGTGAGATTTTTTTTAACCTCTATTTTCTTTTTCTTTGAAAAGTTTTTTTTTCCTGGAATTATTCCCCTTTTTGTTGAAGCGGCGTTTTAAATGGGGGGAGGAGAAGCTTAAGAAAAGGACGAAACCTATTTTTGTTTTAATGGCTGATTCTATTTTTGAATACGTTGGAGTCCCCAAAATTTTTCTTTTAGAGAGACTTAAGATGCTATGCATTTGGAGAGTATTATTTTTTCTTATTTTTTTATGTTTTCCGAAGAGACTGATCATTTGATTAACTTTGATTACTCATTGGGGGACGTCTTCTGTTGAAAACTACGTATCGCTCTTGCTATTTTTTTTTTCTTTCTTCTTTTCTCTTGGAATTTGCATAAAGGAAATAGACTAAGAAACTTGGGAGGAGATGGATATTGAATGACTGTGTTTAAATATAGTCTCCCCCAAAAAAGAGAATATCTTCAAATATGATAAAAATGGGGGAAACCCATTCAGACTCTATTTATAAATATATTCTGGATAACATCTTAGAAAACACAGAGATGATAATTGCTTGTAAAAAGAAGATTTCTTTACATCGACAAAGTCAAGCACAAGCTTTAACTGAAACTGTAGTTTGTATTCAAAAGACTTGCTCTCAGCTTATTGAGACAGAAGAAGCAAATGTACAGTTGGATTTGCAATCGATACCAGGAATAAGCCTTGATATAAATGGTCAGATGTCCTATAATATGGAAATGGAGGAGCTTACTTCGGAAGGTCAAGCTGATTTGCAGATACCATTTGACTTTCTGAGAGAGGAAAAACTATTGGAAGAAGAGCAAAACATGACTAAACAGGACCATACAAAAAAAAAAAAAAAGGATTCCAACTAAAGTTTGTGCAACATTGAAAAAGATGGGAAATGACGTTTTGGCACGAGCTTTTCAGAATGACTATAACTCTTATACCAGCCTAAGGAAATGGATAATGGGAGATCTCTTGCTCCTATGCACAGTGTGGCAGGAGACAATGGGAGAGCTATTTGCGGAACTAGAGACTCAACTATGGAAACCTATTTGGAATAGAAGGAAACCCAGAATAAGATATAAATATTAAATTTGAGATGATAATTATGGATGGTAAAGGTTTTATAGCGATTTGGACTGTTTGGGATTTGGTTTATGCTAAATGGGAGGTTATTCTGGAGCCTGCCTCCAGAAGCAGTAAATGCTCCAACACTGGAAGTTTTTAAGAAGAGACTGGACAGCCATTTGTCCGAAATGGTGTAGGGTTTCCTGCCTGAGCAGGGGGTTGGACTAGATGACCTCCAAGGTCCCTTCCAATTTTACTACTATTATTATTATGAAATGATTTAGAAATTAATATTGAAGTATAGCAAGAATATGTGTTCTTTTTTGTGTGTGTATGTTTTTCTTTTTTTCTTTTCCCATTTGTGGTTTTTGTTTTGGAATGAGATGGAATTAATAATTGGAGAATTATTGAAAAATAATAGAAATATAGTTGAGAAATGTAGGAATTTAGTTTTGGAGCTAATATGTTTAAATAAGAGAAATTTGGGGGCCCTGAAATACTTAAGTAATTAGGTTAGCTTAAATTTAAATATTTGAAAAATTAATAAAGTTTAAAACAGGATCTTTGGGATAGATAAGGAGCTTTCGTAAAAGATTATTGACTAATGAAATTTATATCTGGCAATATACTTAATGAAAATATGTGTTAGAAATAATTTAAATAAATAGAGAGCGTTGGTTCTGATTTAAGCATTTAATTTATATATATTAATTTTATATATTTATATATAAATATATTCTTTATATATTAAAGAATAAATTGGCTATAGGAGTGTATTAATTTGATTATTATATTGATATTGAGTGGTTGAACGTTTTTATTGATTAAGGAAATTTATATTTAGATATATTAATGAATGAATTTATTTGAATTTAATTGATTATAATTTCTACATAGATAGAGAGGGAAGTTTTAAGAAATATTGTGTGAATTGTATATACATATATATAAGTATGTATGTATGTATGTATGTATGTATGTGTGTGTGTGTGTGTGTATATATATATATATATATATATATATAGGTCTTTGGTTGTTCGGGTTTTCTCCCGCGTAAAATTGGAAGTGTCTTGGCGACGTTTCGACGAAGTCCCATTCGTCATCTTCAGGCTGGTGTCTTCAGCTTCGTGCTTTGAGCAGCAATGTGTGGTCTTAGCTGTTTCTTCCTTTTAACTGCCAGTGGGGGTATGAACTGATTGGGTTGGAGCTTGGCTGGGTTCTGATTGGGTGGAGGTGTGTTCTGATTGGTTAGGGGCTTGGCTGTGCTCTGATTGGCTGGGGGGTTGGCTGTGCTCTGATTGGCTGGGGGGTTGGCTATGCTCTGATTGGCTGGGGGAGTGTTCTGTTTGGTTGTGCTCAGGTTAGTCTGAGTTGCAGAGGGGTTTAAGATTTTGGGCTGCCTTGCTATTTTTTGGCTTCACGTTCGTGGTCGTGCCTCCTCTTCATGGAGGGTGTCAGTTTGCTTCATGTATGGATTGGAGGATTTTAAAGTGGCTAATGATGCAGCTGTGGTCTGGCTTCCGGTTTGTGGTCGTGCCTCATCATCGGTGTGGCTTTGGGTTTGCTTTTTGTGTGAATGTGTGGTGGTGACATCCTGTGTGGTTTTTGTGAGTGTGGGTCTGGTATCATTTTTTTTGTGTTAGGGAGTCGTTTGTCAGTAAGGGCGGGTTTCCAAATGGCTGGTAGGCGGGAGGTATCATCTTGCTTGTTCATGCTGTGTGGGCGTTTTTCTATCTCGATGGCTTCTCTGATTATTCTGTTATTAAAATGTTCACTTTTGGCAATGGTTCTGGTATTTTTAAAGTCAATTTCATGTCCTGTGGCTTTAAGGTGTTGGACCAGGGAAGATGTTGGTTCCTCTTTTTTGACTGAATTCTTATGTTCTTCAATGCGTGCACTTATTCTTCTGTTGGTTTGTCCGATGTATGTGGTGGGACAAGTGGTGCATGGGATTTCGTATACTCCTTGATTTTCTAATTCAATTTTATCTTTGGGGTTTCTAAGGATGGTGGATATTTTTCTGTTTGTGCAGAATGCTGTTTTGATGTTGTGTTTATGGAGGATCTTACTGATTCTGTCTGTGGTGCCTTTTATGTATGGGAGGAGGGCTTTGCCGTTTTCTTGTTCTTTGTCTTGGATTTTAGTGGGGGTTTCTTTTTGGATTAGGTTTGTAATCTTATTTCTATGGAATCCATTGGATGTTAGTACATTGGTGAGAGTGTGTAGTTCGGGTTTTAGGTGTTGTTCGTCAGCTAAGCGTTTTGTTCTGGAGATGAGTGTCTTGGCTACAGAGTTGATCTGTGCTGGGTGGTGGTGTGAGAGAGCGTGCAGATAGCGGTTTGTGTGTGTTTTCTTCTGGTAGATGGTGTGTCCTAGGGAGCCATTGGATTTCTTGTAGACTAAGACATCCAGGAAGGGAAGTTGGTTGTTAGCTTCTGTTTCCATGGTGAACTGTATTTTGGGGTGTAGGCTGTTGAGGTGTGTGAGGAAGTTGTCCAGTTTTTCTTTCCCATGTGGCCAGATTATGAAGGTGTCATCTACGTATCTGAGCCAGAGTTTGGGTTTGTGATCCGATTTTTCTAGAGCTTGGGTTTCAAAGTGTTCCATGTAGAGGTTGGCAATGACAGGTGAGAGGGGTGATCCCATGGGTGCTCCTTCTGTTTGTTTGTATTTTTGTCCATTATAGATGAAGTATGTGTTGGATAGGCAGTGGTTGGTCAGATCTAAGATGTGTTTGGGGGGGTTATATTTGTTTTGAATAGCTGTCAAGGCTTCTTTGATAGGCACTTGGGTGAAGAGGGATATGACATCGAAGCTCACTAGTAGGTCGCTGGGCTGTAAGTTTTGTTTCTTTATGATCTCTATAAACTGGAATGAGTTTTTTACGTGTGAGGTGATGGATTCTGCATAGGGCTGTAGTTGTTTGGCGAGAAATTTGGCTAGGTTTTGTAGAGGTGAGCCTATGGAGCTGACTATAGGTCTGAGTGGGGTTCCTTCTTTGTGTATCTTGGGGAGACCATAGAGTTTGGGGCATCTGGATGATTTCTCTCTGGGAATGATTCTTTGCTGGATCTCTTCGCTAATGGGGGAGGCTTTTATTTTGGATCTGGTGGTTTTTTCCAGGTAGGTGGTGGGATCTGTATTTAGGGGTTTGTATGTGGAGTCTTGGAGTAGGTTGGTTAATTTGGTTTGGTAGTCAGATGTGTTCATAACCACCGTGGCGTTGCCTTTGGCTGCTGGTAGGATTATTATGCTGGTGTCTTCTTTCAGACAGCACTACGTAATAATGATGGTGAAAATGCGACTCCCGGGCATAATTATAAATGGAATGAATAAAGCGCGTTCACCAGGAGAGTTTAAAGTTAAAATACTTTAATTAAAGTATTTTACTATATTAAAAGGTTGCCAAGCTTTCGTTGGGAAAACTCCCCAACATCTTCAGGGCTGAGAGACCGTTTCTAACAAGGTGGTTCAAACGGGTTCCATAGACGTCTGCGCTTGGTTCCTAGACTGTGCCAGTATTCCCTGCTGAACAGCTGATAGGTGGGAGGGGGAATCGGAGTAAAGATTTCTTCTGTCGTTCTCTCGAGCACTTGTGTTCACATCTCCGTCGATCTCAGGGGGTATTGTTAGAGCTATGTTTCGCCCTCTCTCGGCAGCACTGGTTCTCGTTGCAGCGGGGGGATTTAGTTCGATGTCATTGTGTATCCTACCATGGAGGCGGGGCTTCATCGGCTGCAATTTAACATCTTTCCTCTGCTGTGTGTTCCCGTATTTATCTTCGCTCGCATGTACAAGCATCAACTGGATGTGGTATTTTTCAATGTTTGAATCATCCTCCTCCATCATGGTGTCCTCCATGCTCATCTTCCCTCGTAGGTCAATATTCAAGTTAAATCCCCCCCATTTCTGTGAGCAAAAGTCTGTTGGTATTTGGGCAGATTCCCCGCTCATGTTACTTTCCCTTTTATCAAGCGAACGGGTCATCATCACATGTTTTTTCTCCCCTCTCTGTATGGGATATTCACTTTTATTATTATTATGGGTAGTGCTAAATTTAGTGGTTCTATCCTCAAATTTCTTAAGCGCTCCAATGTCATTATTGTTGTTTTCTCCAATTAAAGGGGGTGTGGTTTCTCCTTGATGTTGTTGGGAGGTTTCTGGGTAGTCTATATCAGATTGTTTCTGGTAGGGAGGAGGTGTAGCTTCTGGTTTAGAATGTTGTGGATGTTGATTGTAAGGTTTGTGAGATAAAGGATGATGGTTTGAGTTCCATTTTTGTAGCGCTTGTTGTGCTGGGTGCAAGTCAATGTGACGATTGATTGAGTTGTTATTCGAGAACCAGGCTTCTTTTAGCAGCCGACCTCCCTTCGTGGCATCACTGGCTACGATAAAGGTGTTATTGAAGTCAAACTGATGGCCTTGTTGTGCCATATGCATCCAAAGTTGTGAGTGTGGTTCGCCTCGTTTTATGGCCAGTTTGTGTTCGTGGAGGCGAGTTTTCAAGCATTTGGCTGTTTCTCCCACATAGTTGCCTTCGCAGTTTTTGCAGTTGATCTTATAAACAATAGCAGATTTCTCCATGGTAGGTAGGGGGTCCTTTGGACGCATAATTTTTGATCGTAGGGTTTGGTTAGGTTTGTGAGCTACTTCTATACCATGGGGTGCTAGTAGTCTGGCTGTGGCCTCTGAGATGTTACTTATGTATGGGAGGGAGATGCGTGTTTTTTGTAGGGGGGAATCCCTTCTTCGTTGGGTGGTCTGGTGCTGGAAAGTTGTACAATGTCGTTTGATAAATTTTAATGGATAACCGTTATATATGCACGTACGGAAGAGGTGTCTCCTCTCTTCTTTCTTATATTCATCCGTGCTGCAGTGGGAGTCAACGCGTTTAAATAACGTTTTAATGCAGCTGATTTTATGTGAAACAGGATGATTACTCTGGTAATGGAGGATTCTATCCGTGTGGGTTGGTTTACGGAATACCTTCATATGTAGGTATCCATCTGGTTGATGGTGGATGGAAACATCTAAGAAGGCAAGAGAATTGTGTCTTTCTTCCTCTACAGTAAACCTTATGTCAGAGTAGATGGAATTTAATATTCCCATAAATGTAGTTACATGTTGTCTTTTGACAATAGCAAATAGCACGTATCGAACCCAAAATTTGGGTTGGTATAAAGTCATAGCCTTATGTTCAAGCTGTTGAAGGACTACCTCAGCTATAATACTGAAGATGGGGGAGCCCGTCGGGGTTCCTTTTATCTGTTCATAGATGGTACCTTGGAATGTGAAATAAGTCTGGAGACATATTTCTATCAATTTCACGAGGTCTTCCGTCTGAAGGGAATCTTGGTGATGACCTTCTCTCATAGATGTCAAACGTTCTTTCAGGACAGAGATGGCTAAGTCCTGGGGAATGGAGGTGAAGAGAGAGGTGACGTCGAACGACACCATCATCTCATCATCCTCCACCCTAAGGGTCTTAATTCTAGTTAAAAATTCTTCTGCAGATCTGACCATGGTGTTACTGCCATCTACGAGGTGGTTGATGCGGGTACTAAGCCATTTAGCTAGTCCTGAGATGGGGGTGCCCCTGAATGATACAATGGGGTGAAGGGGGGTACCTTCCTTGTGGATCTTTGGTAGACCGTAAAAACGGGCAAGGGCCGTGTCACAGGGACATATCCTCTTTAGGGTGTCATCTCCGATCTTCTTACAACGCTTAAAGTTGTCTAGCAGTTTATTGATTTTATTTTTGAGTGTTATTGAGGGGTCTTTTTTAATTACTCTATAGGCCAACTTATCATTCAAGAGTTCAAGTGCTTTAGCTGTATACAGTGTTCTATCCATAATAACAGTCACCTACCTTTGTCTGCAGGAAGTATGACAATAGTATCATCTCTTTTAAGTTGTGTAAGAGCTCCAGTTTCTTCTCTAGATAGGGTGTGATGGTACCTGTGGTTAGTAAGTAGCCCTGTGATCTGTTGTCTAATGGAATTTCTGGTGTCTTCATCTGTCCCCATATGATGCATAGCAGGCTCCAGTGCAGATACAAAATCTAAAGGGTAGGCATCCATAAGGTTATGATTAATATCACGTTGCAGTAGGGTGAGTTGCGGGTTGGTCAGAAGTTTGGAAGAGAGGTTACAAACCACTCTATTGGTAAAATTACTATATTGGAACTTACGTATGGCATTCATCTTACGTTGGAGGTGTGCTGTTGTTTCTTGGTTCGTTTTTCTAGCTACCATTTGGATGTGATGACTCAGTGCTTGGAAGTGGTGTTCTGATAAAGTCGAGTTACAATGTCTTTGAAGTTCAAGAGCCCATTTTTTAAAATTTTCTACACGTCTGTGCTGGTCGTTAATAAGGGCTTTAACCGTCTGGCGTTGAAACCGATGGAGGGCTTGTATGCATTCATTTGTATCAATAACAGGTTTCCTTCTTAACATCTTGGGTGGGAGGTCCTCTCGAGCGCAGGTGTGTAGGAACGCTATTCTGCGGTAAGCTGCTGAGATGCGTCTTGTCAATTTCTCCCATTTTCTGGCTGTGAGCAGTACTGCTCGATCATAAAATTCAATAATGATGGTGAAAATGCGACTCCCGGGCATAATTATAAATGGAATGAATAAAGCGCGTTCACCAGGAGAGTTTAAAGTTAAAATACTTTAATTAAAGTATTTTACTATATTAAAAGGTTTCCAAGCTTTCGTTGGGAAAACTCCCCAACATCTTCAGGGCTGAGAGACCGTTTCTAACAAGGTGGTTCAAACGGGTTCCATAGACGTCTGCGCTTGGTTCCTAGACTGTGCCAGTATTCCCTGCTGAACAGCTGATAGGTGGGAGGGGGAATCAGAGTAAAGATTTCTTCTGTCGTTCTCTCGAGCACTTGTGTTCACATCTCTGTCGATCTCAGGGGGTATTGTTAGAGCTATGTTTCGCCCTCTCTCGGCAGCACTGGTTCTCGTTGCAGCGGGGGGATTTAGTTCGATGTCATTGTGTATCCTACCATGGAGGCAGGGCTTCATCGGCTGCAATTTAATATCTTTCCTCTGCTGTGTGTTCCCGTATTTATCTTCGCTCGCATGTACAAGCATCAACTGGATGTGGTATTTTTCAATGTTTGAATCATCCTCCTCCATCGTGGTGTCCTCCATGCTCATCTTCCCTCGTAGGTCAATATTCAAGTTAAATCCCCCCCATTTCTGTGAGCAAAAGTCTGTTGGTATTTGGGCAGATTCCCCGCTCATGTTACTTTCCCTTTTATCAAGCGAACGGGTCGTCATCACATGTTTTTCTCTCTGTATGGGATATTCACTTTTATTATTATTATGGGTAGTGCTAAATTTAGTGGTTCTATCCTCAAATTTCTTAAGCGCTCCAATGTCATTATTGTTGTTTTCTCCAATTAAAGGGGGTGTGGTTTCTCCTTGGCCTATCCTGGGGGTCTCTCATCTTATTGCTAAGGAACCTTTGGATACAAAGCCAGGTCTCCTCCCATGGAGAGGGAATGGGCCTCCCTGTGACTTTGCCCTCGTACCCATCCTGAGCAACCTGGCTAAGGAGAGCAAGCACAGCGGCAGCAGCCTTAAGGAGGAGTTAAGTGCAGCTGGGCACCCCCTTGGGGAAGTGAGGCTGGGCTTGGTGCTGCGGGTGCTCAAGGGCCAGGCTGGGCATTTGACCTCTGCTGCCCCGGGCTTTGGGCAGCCCGCACCACCATCCAGCCCCCCGCATGGCCTGAGAGGAATGGTGAGGTTCCTCCAGTGGACCATGCCTTGGCACTTGCCCTGGTCCCACTCCCTTCTGCCAGAGACCCTCAGATCTATCCCACTTCTGCCTAGGCCCCCACAGGTACCCTTGACGCAAATGATGTAGAGCTGGCCATGCCCATCCCATAGGCCACACTCACTCCATCCACACCCATCCAGTAGGCTGCACCCACCCTGGCCACACCCACCCATCCCCCGAGGGCAACTGCAATGCTGATGCGGCCCTCAATGAAATTGAGTTTGACACTCCTGGTCTAGTCTCTTCTTAAAAACCTCCAGTGTTGGAGTTGCCACGATTTCTGAAGCTGTCCCACAGGTTAATTGTCCTCACTGTTAGGAAGTTTCTCCTTAATTTCAGGTTGCTTCTCTCTTTGGTCAGTTTCCAACCATTGTTTCTTGTCTTACCCTCTGGTGCTTTGGAGAATAGTTTGATGCCCTCTTCTTTGTGGCAGTCCTTCAAATAATGGAATACTGCTATAATGTCACCTCTGTTTCTTCTTTTCTTTAGACTAGCCAAACCCAAATCCTGCAGCCATTCTTCATATGTTTTAGTCTCCAGGCCTTTGATTATTTTAGTTCATCTTCGCTGAACCTTTTCCAAAGTCTCAGTGTTTTCTCCTTCAGTTGTGCCTGATGTGAGATCCCATCCAAGAAAGAAAGCATAGAAAGTTCCCTAGTAGACTCTCCTCCCACACATAATACACATCATAGAGATGAAGGAGGAATAGATACAATGCACCACCAAATCACCATTGCTAAAACTAATGGTTATCAAGAACTGTAATTCCTTAGAACTGGATTCTTAGGCAAGTGAAACTAGTTTTCAGAATACAGTTTAGCAACTGCCTTATTTAGAGACTGTTCACAGTTATGACAATGATGAAAAAGTGATTTTTGCAGTCAGTCCTCACATTTGCAACCTTCATTGGTCTGCAAAGAAAAGCTGAAGTAAAATTGCAAAATCATGCTGTTTCATTTAGCTTTAACAACTAAGTTTCTGGTCCCAATTGTGGTTGCTAAATGAGGACTATCTATAAATGTGTGCCTAAATTAAATGTTTGAAGTTCCAAGCAATGAAAATAGCCTGTGATCTCTATAATGTATTCTTCAATGTTCAGAGCAATTTGGAATCCTGAGAAGTACTCTTTAAGGAAAAGAGAAGCATTTAAAAGATCTCTATTATTGTCCTCATTCTGATTTCATACAATACTATTTGTATAATTTTGAACCTGGCTGTAGGGCCTTTGCAAATAAAATCTGTGAATTTTATTATTTATTTCACATGCTGAGAAATATTTTTCCTTAAATGCTCCATATAAAACATAACATTTAAGATAAACTGTTAGTATTTCCATTCACCAGAAAACTTTAAGAAGGGACAACTAATTTCTATTGAGCTTTTAGCAGGAATTCCTCAATCAATATCTGCTTTTGCAAAATTTCTGGTCAACACATCTGGAGGCGATCTGATTGGGAAGGGCCGCTTGCAAATCTCAAATCATAATTAAACTGATTGGGGACCTATTGGTTATGTGACTACATCCATTAACAATCTACATTCAAATTACCAACCTCTCTTAAAAAAAACTATAATTGATTTCTATTGAAGAACCTTTAGCAGAAGTTCTTCAATCAATATTTGCTCTTGCAAATCTGATTGGGAAGGGCTGCTTGCAAGTTTTGCATCACAGTTAAACTGATTGGGCACCTATTGGTTATGTGACTATAGCCATTAACAATCTACATTCAAATTACCAAATTTCCTTTTTAAAAAAGACAACAATATCAATTCACTCAAACAAAGCTCAGTTCCTGGTGATTAGTTGGATTCAGCTGTACACTTTTTTTTTTCTATACTCTCCCAAATAGCATGGAAGAAATTTGTTATTGCCTTCTTTGACATACTTTCTTGGTTTCTGGTAATCTCTTAACCAGGTCCAACACTACTTATTTTTTTCTGAGATTGGTTAAATTTACAAAGTACTCCTATGCTGATAATCTACAAACAATGTCTAAAGTATGTTATGTACAGTATTTAATAGAATTTAATCTGTTTTTCTATTATCAAAGATACCAACTTCATTAGGCAGCAAAGCATTCACAAAACACACAGATTTGACCTACCAGAGACTTTAGTGGGCAAAATAATGATGACAATGCTGAAAACTGTTTTTTGTCAGTGGTGGAATGGAACTGAGTCATCCATGAGACCACCTGCAGTTAAATATGAAATATTTATTCAAACTAGAGTTATAAATAAATTTTACATCTCAATCATTTTAATGAGAAATAAACCTCAAAGCTTTTACTCTGGGATTTGGAAGGGTACTTAATGCTTTGTGAAAGCAGATCATTTGGAGAACAGTGCATTTTCAATAAAACAATTGAAGCATTTAATTGGTGCAGCTATTTACATATTTGAGAAATATGAATACAAAAAGCAGGGTAAAATCAAAATGCAAAAATACGCTTAATTTTTTACGCTCCTTCTTCAGAGTCCTACTGGCAGTGCTGACTATGAACATGGGATACTAGTTAAAAAAGGAATTTAAAAAATCCCATAATATTAAGAACTATCTATGCATACTTCTCCTGTCTTTTTAATCTGCTCCAGTATGACTGCTTAAAGAGAGCTGGAAAGAAAGTTCAAAAAGTTTTAGGCAGATTGACTTACTTGCCTAGGAGTAAATTCCATTGGACTTACTACTGAATAGATGCATAAAACTGCAGACTTAGTTTTCATTTATTAAAGTAGTATTAAATTTCTGTGAGATGAGCCAAAAGATTCAAAATACTGTGGCATCAAAACTGTCAGTTCATTGGACAATGACTGAAAATATTACATTTTAATTAATACTAATGAGGATAATGTATTATTTCCTTGAATTCTCCTTTTGGCTCCCACATTGTTTTAGTATAACATATAGATCAGTAAAATCATGTGGGAGAAAAAATCAAGGAGTCAAACAACAGGAATGGAAGGGATAAATTTTCCCAAATGTCACATAAGGTTTTTTTTTAATGGTGATTATTTTTGTCTTGCAGATACAGATGTGCACATTCTCACCCAATTGGGAAAACTCCCCATTTTAAATCATACAGTAACTGTATTTTAGTTTGCGTAAAATGTAGCAATATATGTTTGAATTGATTCTTTTTCATCCCTAACCTGCAATATGTTATCTGGCCTACAGCTTGGAAGGATGGAGAAATGAATGAATCATTATTGTCTTGATGTAAAAATTAAGAGTGTGGTAAATAACAATGCTTATTCCTTAAAAAAAAAAAACATCTTGGAAACCAGATTTCTTTCAACCTAGGATTCTTTTGAAAAGCCCAGACCCATCTTACACCTTTTTTTCCCCATTGAAAGAACCTAAAGAATGTAAGGTTCAAATCCTCACCAAGGCAAGTTGGGCCCCATAGGCTGAATGTATGCATTAAACATAAGAGTCATAGTCTGTATACATCAGCCATTAGCTAGTACCTTTCAAGCCCTTTAAGCTCAGCACCTGCAAAAGGAGCAGGTCTCAGCCAATGCCAAGGGCATCATGGTCTCAGCAACAACACATCTTGGAAACCTCAGGCAAAGGCTTCAGATTTAAGTCAGAAAGACTTGAGGAAGCCGCTCAGCATCAAGAAGCAAGTGTTGTGCATCTTCCAGTTTTGTTTTAAAATGTAATTTTTATTTTCTGCTTACTGAAACAGCCTTTTTTGGCCCTGTGTGTTTGCAATAAATAAATAAATAAATAAATAAATAAATAAATAAATAAATAAATAAATAAATAAATAGTGAGCTCTTATCCAGTGAAACTATAGGCATGCAACAGGAGGACATTCAAAAAGGAGCAACCCATGGCAGCAGGACTGTCATTGGTAGCTTAGGAAACAAGACATTCTGACTGGTATTTCTCTTTGATCATGCAGAAGGATCTGAAGTCCTTGATAGGTATAACTTGTAGTTGCACTTGCCTTACCTGGGTTGTATCATTGCCTTTATACCAGGGGTGTTCAGATTTGGCCCTTTTATGACTTGTGGACTTCAACTCTCAGAAGTCAACTCCCAGAAATCCACAAGTCATAAAAAATTCTCAGAGTTGAAGTCCACAAGTCTTAAAGTTGCCAAGTTTGAAGACCCCTACTCTAGTACGTTACAACAGAAGGAACTGGTTCCAAAGCACTCATACCCAGCTGTTCTTGAAATGTGCTGCCTTTCTCCCCCTCCCTCAAATAATATTGCAATGAATTCTATCATCCAATCTCCCTGTTGTTGTTTTTCATAGCTAGTTTTTGATTTTGATTTTCATGAGCAAAATCTGCCACGCAAGACAAAATAAATGCAAGTCTAGGACTTTAACAAACATTATGCAGGCAGCATTTTTAAGGTGGAAGAGAACTAAAGAACTGACTTAAAAGTATAGTTTTGCTATAATCTAGTTATTGTCCAGACATTTCTAGCCTAGATATGATAACCTTTATAACATAATTGAAGAAAATCCATTATGCTTACTGTTAACAGCATGGAATGTAGCAATTATTTCCTTTCTGTTCTTAGGACATGTATAATATGTTTAATGCATTTCAAGAGGTTTAACTTTGTCTTAAAAATTTCCCTAATCCAGATATGGACAAGTCAGATATTTTTATTACTTACAAAGAGCTCACCTATTTTATCTAGAGCAGGGTTGTCAAACTGCTGGCCCTCAGGCTGGATGCATCACACCAAAAATGTGCCCACCCCATTGCTGGCAATGGGAAAAAAGTCACGATACATCGCTCCTAAGGCAGTAAAATACTGTATTTTCAGTTACTTTTGCCAGTTTGTTTTTCTTTTTACTGTGTCCACAATAAGGAATTCTTGTTCTAATTTTACACAAACACATTGTCAGAATCCAATTATATTTCATCTTTAGTTATCAAATATAGAAAACCCCAATTCTGCCTTCTCTGGATTCTGCCATAAGAGTGAGAGAAGGGGGAGAACAAAGGGGCTTTATGGCCCTCACTTCCTTCAGTATACTTCTAAGGAACTGAATGTGTGTATTGCAACTTCAAAGAGTTTGAATGTGGTTAGCACCAAAAGGTCTTATCATAACAAAGGAGGCTATTTACCTTTCGTGTAGTTTATCTGAAGTCTCCATCCAGATGGAAGAAAGGAAAAAAGGGGTGGGATTGTGATGCCTGAAACTGTCACTGGAAGAGGGGGGTGATTGGGTGGGACTACTGAGGAACCCCTTAAAACCTTGAATAGGAGAGGTTGAACCCCAGGTCCAGTCTAGAACGCCTGCAACCATTTTCTCTTAATAAAGGATCCCTGTTGGAAGAATTATTCCAAGAGTTCTGTCTTCTTAAGATGCAAAGTGGGGTGGGTCCTTACATTAGACAGGACTTGCAAAATTAATCCACCTGGAAGGGAGACCCTTGCCAGGGAATTTTGCAAAAATTTACCATGTCAGACAATGGAGCAAGAGAGGGGGAAAACTCCCTGGAAAGAGAGCCGCTGACCAAATTGGAACCTTGCCAGATGTTGGGATCCGAGAGGTCAGATTCCTCAGGAGAAGAAGTGGTGGAGACATGGAACCACAAGCCTCGCTGGTCAATGAGCGTTGGAAAGAAAAGTGAGTGGGGAAAGGAATCAAGAAAGGTGACCCTGAGACGGGGGACCAAGCAACCAGAATGGAAGCAGGAGATGGAGAAATCCCTGCAGGCAAGTGAAGAGGGAGAAAGCTGGGCACCATACTCAGACTGGATCCTAGAGAAAGCTATTGACCTGATGAACTCTCAGCTCCCTAAGAGAGGAGAATCCTGAGCCCTATGGCTGCCCCAGCTCCTGGAGCCGCAAAGGGAGAGACACCGAGGGGGACGTGGAACCTGCAACCCCAGGAACATCTACTGATCCAGTAGCCCCCACCCCCTACCAGACCACAGATGACAATCTGGACGGAAGACACTACCACCAACAACGGAGGCACCGATCCATTCCAAGACATCCACTGTTGGAGGTGAAATTCAAAGGGGAGCCAACACGCTTGGGGTTTTTCCTAACCCAAGTCCTCAGCTACATGGAGGAATACGGGCAGGACATTCCCAGCGACAAAGCCCGCATCCGGATCGTGCAATCTGCCCTGGATGGACCGGCTGCAGATTGGGTGGTGAACTTGCATGACTCCAATGCCCCAGAACTCAGTAACTTCAACCGTTTCATGTCCTCTTTGAGAAGACGATTTGAAGACCCCCTGGCTGATTGCAAAGCCCATGAAAGGATAAAAATGATGAGGCAAGGCAAACGCCCGGTGGCTGAATATACACAAGAATTCTGGGCCATTGCCAGCAAACTGAATTGGCCAGAAGACATCCTCCTTAGCCATTTCAAAGACGGACTAAATTATGATCTATATGACGCTTGCCTGCCCCGAGGGGACCCACACCAACTTGAGGAATGGTACATCTTGGCAGAGGAAGCAGAGATCGACATATTGAAGAGACACCGCCAAGGAAAACAATGGAGCCGCCCCCCACCTGAGCTAACACACGAACCGGTGAAATCATCGGCTACAGCCAAGAAGCAAATGGGGTGTTTCAAGTGCAGAAGAGAAGGGCATCGAGCTGTAGAATGCCGCTCCAAAGCCCCCCAGCACAACCCAGACAGATCCCCAATCAACAAATACGGAAAGTCTTCAGCTAAGCCAAAAGAAACGGCCATGAGAATGATGGAAATTGCGGAACCCCCCACTTCTGCTCACCAAGGGGAAAGAACTCCAGCCTACACCACAGGGCCGGTGGATGCCTCAGATGACAGCTCAGAGGGCGAACCCCTGGTAAGTGGACACATCACACCCATCCTCAAGACAGTGACTATATTAATCCCCCCCATGCCCGAAGCTGTGAAGGTGAAAGCCTTAATAGACTCTGGCTGCACCCGCTGCCTCATTAGCCCAACACTAGTGGGGAATCTGGGCATCCCATCCAGGAGACTGGAACAACCAATCTCATTTGGCCAGTTAGATGGATCCATAGCAGGGGGGTGCCAGCTACCCTAGCCACTCTACCAATACACCTCTCCCTGGGCAAACATGAAGAGGACATAACGTTTGTGGTGACCCCAGGTATGGAATGCCCAATGATTCTAGGGATGGAATGGTTGAAAAAATGGAACCCCTGGGTAAATTGGAGGACGACAGAAATCAAATTCCCAAAGGTGGACCCTATGGACTTAAAATCCCAAGGGAGGCTACCAGAATCAAGAATAGAAAAAGCATCCATAGGAGAGGAAAAAAGATTAACAGAAATACCAGAGGAATATAGAGACCTTGCTGAAGTTTTCAGTCCTTACACACATTGCATTTAAAAACAATCAGTGCACCATTTTTCAGTTTCTGTCCAGGTTTTGGAAACTCAATGGGCCTCTTTTTATAACAGCTTTTTCTACAGAAGTTTATAACTAGTGGTGGGATTCAAATATGTGAACAACCGGTTCTCTTTGTGGATGCCGCTTCCAGAAGTCCATTCTGGGCCTGGGCAACAAAAAATTAGCTACCAGTTCTGCCAAACTGGTGCAAACTGGCTGTATCCCACCACTGGTTATAACCTGTAAAAGAACTGACCTTGGGAAGGATGGAGCAAACTGTTAAGGGGAAACTTATAGAAAAGATTACATGCAGTTGCGAAACAAGGAAATGTGAGAAAGAAACTCAAAACAACTTTGTCTTGATAAATATAAGATGGGCAGAGAGAAACTTGGACAGCGTTCAAGATTTTCTAATTCTACCTAACTATAATAAAGAACATTCCTGCTGGAATCCCTTTTATGTCTTTGAAACATGGCCTACATCAAAGGACTGATATAACATCAAGACAGGGAAGACAGAAATCTAAATTAATTAATAAACTAGAAAAAAAACCTAGTGTTAGAAATCTAGTGTGCTTAGATTATTTTTCCAGTGTATACTTAATGAATGGATTTTGTACTGACAAACTAAAACTATAAAAAATATACATAATTGCCTGGAAGCTAGTTCATTCTATTTTTTTCTTGAGTAGACTTATGTAGGATTATTAAGGTGTAGTCTAATGCACATTAATAAGATGGCTAAGAACAAAGCTGTATTGATATCTTGGTTTCCTAACATTAGGATTTCTCCTAATACTGGTAGGTTATTTCTCCTCTACATCCATCAGTTATCTTGTATTCCATATTGATCAGTGATCTGCAGAGCCAATGAATCAGACCAAGCATGGTACAGCGTAAATCTTACCATGCTTACAGTGAAACTTTCATCCCTGGCTTCTGGGGAAGTCTCTCATAAGTTCAAACGGTTGTTAAATGACCATTTACAGGACTACATGTAGTAGAAACAAAGAAACAACAACCCTTGACTATCTGCTACCCATTTGCCTTTCTTCAAAGTAAGTTGTTCTCATTTTCCCTTCTCTTCTGAAAAATAAAAGCAAAACCAAGCACTATTTAATGCAAATATAAAATTAAGTCAGGATATGGATGCTTCTGTAACATGGGCAAAGGAACTTATGCTTCTCCAGATTCTTCTCCCATCCCAACTTACATTGTTTGCAACACTTCATTGCCCATTGGATTCTGATTATGGGCAGAATTATCCAAGGGATTTATGAAGGAGCAAGGAAGAAGCAGTATCCAAAGAAGACAGAATTCATAAGCAGTTACAACCACAGTCTGCAGGGAAACCAAAGGATACAGGCAAAAAAAAAAAAAAAAAAGGTAAGCAATTCTGTGGCCTGCAAAATACATAAAATGCTTATGTATTTTTTTACAAATACATAACAAAAATGTATTCTATCAGTATTAATGATCTTGACCAAAAATTGCAGTTATTTATAATTCTAAGAATCTCCACGTTTGATACAAGAGCACCTTCACATAATAAGATATTATTCTTGCAGGATTAAAGATCCACTGAAAATCTAGATATATATTGAAAGATAGTCCCTGGCTCTTTTCAAATCCCTCTTATACTGTTATTTTTTACACAATAAGATAAGAGGAACCATACTGCTGGCAACAGAACCATCGTCTCTGCTAAAAATGGGTGACTTGCTCAACAGAAGATTAATTTGGCAAGCATTTTAATAGTTGTGTTTATGGATGGGTTTCCCTATCTGTCCAAACTTATACTTTATTCTTTGTAACAGAAACATATAATGCCTTTATCACAGCAATGCAAAACGTTATAGATTTAAGATAGCTACTTACTAGGAATCTTGAAAAACTAGCGAAGAGAGAAAACATTTTGGGGGGGGGTGATCAATGCTTACTCCTTTAGAATAACTGTTCAAGGTCACTTCTTAGAGCAAAATCTTGATAAGTGGTTTCAACTAGGATCTTTGGTTTCAAGTAAAACAATCAACTATATCAGCTGGTGTAAATTTCCCCTGTGCTCTGTTTAGCCTGTTTTCATTCTGTCATGCAAATCAAAGCCATAGCATGGAATATAAAGTTATGTTTCATGTGTTTTATGAAGGTTTATTATAAAATACAATGAAAATAAAAATTAAGAAAAAAGAGAAAATACATGTTTTTAAAAAAAATGGAAAAAAAGATGTTGACTTCTGGCCCTTTACAATAGATAATAATATTACAGTTACAAATTCAACTGTTTATTTTATTTTATTTGTTTATTTTCAGCCCACATTTTTATTATTTTTATAAATAACTAAAGGCAGCAAACATACCCAATACATCTTCTTCCTTCTTTTTTCCCAACAATAATAACCTTATGGTTTGGTTGAAAGAGAGTACTGGCTCAAAGTCACCCAGTTGGCTTTCATGGCTAAAGTGGAGCTTGAACTCAGTCTTCCGCTTTCTAGCCTGATGCCTTAATCACTAGACCAAACTGGCTTTTTACATTATTTCACATTTACATTACATTTACATTATCCATAATTATAATTGTTGCAAGCCAGTTCTATAACTGCACAATTATTAAATCGTCAAATTAAATTTGAAATTTCATTTTTTTTCTATTTCAAGCATAAAAACCAGTAGCAACCATACCCCCCCCCCAAAAAAAAACCCATTAATAGTGATAAAAACCAGAAGTAATCAAACATCTGCAGTCTCCATTGAAGCTCAATAAGGGAAATAGAGGAGAGTGAACTTTCATTTATACCACAGATATGGTTAACAAGAAGAGCCCTGATGGTACAGTGGTTTGAATGCAATATTGCAAGCAAATTCTGCCCATAGCCAGGAGTTCAATCCTGACAGGGCCTGAGGTTGACTCAGCCTTCCATCTTTTCAAGATTGGTAAAATGAAGACCCAGATTTTTGGGGGAAATGTGCTGACATTCTAAACTGTCCAGAGAGTGCTGTAAAGCACTATGGGGTTTATAAAATCTGACCCCTGGATGACTGTTCTTGTACTGTTTGTTTTGTTATGTTTTATGTGTTTTTATTGTTAGCCGCCCAGAGTCCTCCGGGAGTGGGGCAGCTTATAAATTTTATAAATAAATAAATAAATAAATAAATAAATAAATAAATAAATAAATAAATAAATGTAAGTCTAAGTGCTATTGTTAGTGCTAGCAATATCCCAGTGGAAACAACAGCAAATAAAGTCTATTTGTTTAAAACAGTTTACATTTATTAAACTTTCTGAACTATCATCATTTACATTAGAATGGATTATAATTTTTTTAAAAAAAATCATTAAACTTAGAAACTGCATTAAGACTAGCAGCATTAGTAGGATAGTGAGAGAGTTATTCAAAATGAAATATAAGTAGTAGGAAACTTTATAACAAAAATGCCTGGAGTTGCTTAAAGCTATTTCTTCACAAGTGACTTGGAACATCTTCTGGAGTCATCCAAGCATCACTGTGGCAGAATAGGAGTAATAGATTTAGGCTTTATATCATTCCAGTAATGGCTAGGAGAAAAGGTCTGAAGAGGCTGTAAGTTATTCGTGCAGAAATGAATGTCTTCCTAGTAAGGATTTAAAAGAAATCCATCACAGGTTTATGATAGTGAATTTGTAAAAAACAAAAAAACAAAAACCCAATTCTGATGCACTATAAATATAACAAAGTCCACCAATACTGTACTCCTGTTTCATTAGAATGCACATACACACACATACACCTGTGTCCAAACATAATTCTGAAAAATGTATACTAAAAAGCATATATTACAAGTTTATTTTTTTTAAAAAAACATGGTTAACGTCATAAAAAGCTTTCATCTGAGAACTTTAGAGTTAAAAAAAAGAACTACAGTGACTTTTTTTGCTAAAAAGAAAGGCCATGTTTTGTTTTTTGTTTTTTTTCCCAAAGAAATATGTTTGGAAGATTTAAAATAGAAGGAAAAGACAGACCAGATGACTTTGAATGTATTATGGAAAGCTGTTAACAATAAACAAGTCTTCCTTTTTTTTACTCCAGATCTTTAAAAAATTATCTTAAAAAAGAATGACAGTGACAACAGGTTACTGAAAGGCATGAATACTACCTTATTACTGGTACCATAAAACAGTATTTGATATTTATCCCAACATCTGTACTTCCAAATATTTCACTTTATACTCTCAATTTTCAGGTCTAGGCATTGATAAACAAAACAAATTTCTTTGTTCATGTATCTTTGCTTGCATATTGTTTATTCCTGTACACTCTGGATGATTTTTATATCTCACTATAAACATCCCCTCCTCTAAAATTGCATGTGTAATTTTTTTTAAAAAAAGCAAAATAAAAAAGGTAAAAAAGACAATGCACACACACACACACACACACACACACACAAACATACTGTGTATATGCTGCATGTGCTATTTGTTAAATTTATTTGCTGCCTATCTCACTGTAGGGCAGCGGTTCTCAACCTGTGGGTCGCGACACCATTTGGGGTCGAACGACCATTTCACGGGGGTCGCCAAACAATGCGATCCGCCATTTTTTCTGCCATTTTTCCCCCTTTTCCTTAGCTGTGCTACTCCCTCTTATTCTATTGGCTTTGGAAAGCCAATAGAATAGACTCTCTTGAACAGAGTCTAATTCTATTGGCTTTCAAAAACCAATAGGAATTGTCCAGGGCTGTCTCTGCCCTGATGAGCCCGCCAAAAGCCCCAGTCTGCAAACGGTGCTGCAAGGGGAACAGTTCCCTCCCTGTTGAGCAACTAAAAAGTAAGTAAAAGAGGGCCGGGGGTGGGAGGTGGGAGGCCGGTGGGTGCAGGGAGGGTTGCTGGCACGCGTGGGGCCCGGCAGGTGCCTTACCTGCCTTGGGCTGGGCCAGCTGGTGGCCCAACTGGTGGTCGCCCTGCGCCGTCGCTGCCGTGGCCGCCCGGGAGCGTCCGAGCCTGCCTGCCGCCGCCCCTTGCCGGCTATGCCTCAGCCGGCGCAGGGGGAGGCACCGCGCATGTGGCGGCACCGCGCATGCGCGCCGCACGAGGGGCGCCGCCGTGCATGTGCGCCGCACCATGCATGCGCGCCGCGTGCTTATGACCGGGGTCGCCAGTATAAAAAGGTTGAGAACCACTGCTGTAGGGCTACTCTAGACAGCTTACAATAATAAAAAGGAAGAAAAATGAAAAGAGTGTAAACAGAACAGAAGTAAAATAATAGAACAATAAAATAAACAATAACAAAGCAACACAAAGAGAATAATACATCAATATGATAGCCCAAAAGATGGATGGATGTGCCTGAGAAGTATACTTTCAATCTGAGCTGAGAGAGAGTGACTGGGCTTTCATGGCTAAGGTAGGACTAGAACTCATGGTCTTTTTAGCTTGGTGTCTTAACCACTAACCAGGGGTGTCAAACTGCTGGCCCTTGGGCCTGTTGCATAAGGTGACCAGCCGTCCTCCTTTAGGGAGGACAGTCCTCCTTTTGTGAGTTCTGTCCTCCCTCAAAAAGTGTCCTCCTACATGTCCTCCTTTTCGATATTTGAAGACTAATCTGCAGGGCTTTTTTTCCCCATAGAACGCTCAGAACGACGTTCCGGCACCTTTTTTGATGTTTTTTTTTTCAACTTTTGCATGAGCTGTGCTACTCCCTCTATTGGCTTTCGAAAGCCAATAGGAATTGCTGCTGAGCACGCCAAAACACCTGGCCAGCAAACTTTGCACATGTAAGTTGTCTGCAGCGAAGGCGAATTGGCAGGAACTTTGCACCCCTCCCTGCTACCCAACTACACCATCTCCTAGTTAGTCCCAAAGATATCTGGAGGAGACTGGAGCAGAAACGCCATGGTAACTTTCTCTTGATCTTCGGCCCTGCTAGGACAATAATGGCTGCGAGTACAAGAGGCAGGGGCGGTGGGGCTGCTGCAGGCGGGGGTGTGTGGGGTGGCAGTGGCTGGCTGCCCCCGTGTTGTAGGAGCCATGGGACCTGCTCTACATGGGGCTGCACAAGGTGGGTGATGGTGCTGACAGGGCGGCTGCAGGCAGGGTGTGTTGACGGCGGGCTGCCCCCAGGGCTGGAGCCGGCACAGCTGGTGCTTTGGGAGCCACGGGGCCCACTCTACATGGTGGGACAGCAGTGCTGGCGGGGCGGCTGTGGGTGGAGGTGCAGCATATAAGCATAATTACAATATAAAATGTTATTGTTCCAAATGGTTTTTATTATGCATTTATCATATTATAGTGTATTCTGTATTATTGTTGCAATGAATAAAATGTTTCTTTTATTTACGATATTTTTTTCTTCAATTTATTTGTGTCCTCCTTTTCATTGTAAAAAAGTTGGTAACCTTACTGTGGCATCATGTGGAGGCCACGCCCACCCCAGCTCCAGCAATGCAAAAAAGTTGCGGTACGTTGCAACATGTCACATGACACGGCGAGTTTGACATCCATGCCCTAGACTAAACTGGATCTTGCATGACATCATAAGGCAATGAACATTTCATAAGGTCATTATTATCTCTGTCAGGGAGACAGAAAAGCTCCTACTCTTCAAATTCAAAGCACTATTAATATAATTACTATCCACAATAATCACAATATTGCACACTATAAACAATCTAATAAATAGAAGTAATAAAAAAAACATTATTTTTCTAAAGGACTGATCAAACTCTTTAAGTCCATAGGATTCTCAGTAGATTAATGAAAATGGTGACAAAATGAACACAATTTGGAATTAATTTAGTATCTGATATTTAGTAGTAGTAGTAGTAGCAGCAGCAGCAGTAGTAAACTTTATTATGATCTTTGACCAGTATATAGTAAACTTGTACACAATCGATAAAAATAGTAATTAAAATAAATTTAAAAATGAAAAAGAAAAAAGATGGGAAATGATAAAATATTGGAGTCAAAGAAATATAATTTTATTAGACAATACTTGCTGAATGGCAAGTAAAGCAAAATTTGATCAAATAATAATAACAACTACAACAACAACAGCAGCAGCAGCAGCAACAACAACAACAACAACAACAATAATAATAATAATAATAAAGTTGGAAGGTACCTCCTGCTCAGGCAGGAAACCCTATACCATTTCAGACAAATGGCTGTCTAGTCTCTTCTTAAAAACGTCTAGTGTTGGAGCATTCACAGCTTCTGGAGGCTGGATATTATGGATAACAATAATCATAGGAGATATAAGTTGTACAACACATCTTCTATCTCCACCAAGGAAGTAGATATCATCCAGACATTATCAGTCCCTGGGAGTTTATGAGGAGCCAAATTAATGCATTGCTCAAAGAAGAGATTTTCATGCCCTTTTTTTATTCCCCTAAAAGCAATTTTCTACTCATCATTGCCTCAAAAATATCCTTGAAAATATTTGGTAGCACCTAAGCAATAATGCAATCATAATATACATTTTATCAATGAACTTAGTATGCATAATTTTCAGTTTCACTATTTTGCCGGTTATTATAAAAAATATATTATGGCATATTTTTTGAGTTTAGAATGCACCAGTCCCTGAAAAATAAAAATATAAATTGCATTCAGTTGTCAATCCTATATTCTCCTGACTTTCTCTGCATTGCTGCATATGATTAAATAATTTAATATCTGGTACTAAATAGTACTTTTTAGCAGGCACACAGAGTATCAAAACAATGATGTTCCAGCTCAGATCAAGTTGCCTATTGATATGATGTAATAAAGTGTAATAACTCTTCAACTCTTGATAAAATCTATCCACGGAGATAGGTTTCCATATATATCAGAAATTCTATTACAGTGCTATTTTTTTCTTTGACAGGAGAATATGCACTTTAACTGATCTAGCACTAGCCAATTTGTCTCCCTCGTGTGTTAATAATATATTGTGTTATTAAAATGGCAGTAATATTTTCTGTTGAAGTTATATTTCTTGTATATTTCCTGAATCTTTTGTTTTAAAGGGACATTTATATGGCAATGACTGTGCTTGAAAAGAATATGGATATATAGTCAAGATTATAGAGCTGAAGATTACACAGTATACACGCACACAAATACAAGGTGTACCAAAAGTCAAGACAACAAGCCAAAGTCAGAGCCCATAGAAAATTTATTATATAAATTACATTAAATGTTCTGATTGGTTACTAGTTTCTTCTAAACACTTCCTTACTTGTTTGACATAAGATCTTTGAACATTCCGAAGAACAATAATATTTTCATGTGAATATAGTATACACCTCAAAACCAAAAGAGATTGTGATTTGATACAGGGCCTGACTTTCATACACTCTGTATGTGAAATTAGCAAATAAATAGATTAGTTTCACCTGCCCTATGAAATATTTTAATTTATTTATTACATTTGTTCTAGCTGCCCTCCTCCAAAACAGTAGCTTACAATATCCAATATACAACTTAATTAAAAAATAACTATGTAGCAAAACAATCCAGACAAAAACAGCTATTTATTTATTTATTTATTTATGAGACTTATATACCGCTTTAAGTGCAAGCACTCTCTAAGCGGTGTACACCAGTAAGCAATGTATGTGTATATATATATATATATATATATATATATATATATATATATATATATATATATATAAATGGAATGAATAAAGCGCGTTCACCAGGAGAGTTTAAAGTTAAAATACTTCAATTAAAGTATTTTACTATATTAAAAGGTTGCCAAGCTTTCGTTGGGAAAACTCCCCAACATCTTCAGGGCTGAGAGACCGTTTCTAACAAGGTGATTCAAACGGGTTCCATAGACGTCTGCACGTGGTTCCTAGACTGTGCTAGCATTCCCTGCTGAACAGCTGATAGGTGGGGGGGGGAATCGGAGTAAAGATTTCTTCTGTCGTTCTCTCGAGCACTTTTGTTCACATTTCCGTCGACCTCAGGGGGTATTGTTAAAGTTATGTTCCGCCCTCTCCCGGCAGTATTGGCTCTCGTTGCAGTGGGGGGGTTTAGTTTGATGTCATTGTGTATCCTACCATGGAGGCGGGGCTTCATCGGCTGCAATTTAACATCTTTCCTCTGCTGCGTGCTCCCATATTTATCTTCGCTCGCATGTACAAGCATCAACTGGATGTGGTATTTTTTTCAATGTTTGAATCATCCTCCTCCATCATGGTGTCCCCCATGCTCATCTTAAGATAAGATGAGCATGGGGGACACCATGATGGAGGAGGATGATTCAAACATTGAAAAATACCACATCCAGTTGATGCTTGTACATGCGAGCGAAGATAAATATGGGAGCACGCAGCAGAGGAAAGATGTTAAATTGCAGCCGATGAAGCCCCGCCTCCATGGTAGGATACACAATGACATCAAACTAAACCCCCCCACTGCAACGAGAGCCAATACTGCCGGGAGAGGGCGGAACATAACTTTAACAATACCCCCTGAGGTCGACGGAAATGTGAACAAAAGTGCTCGAGAGAACGACAGAAGAAATCTTTACTCCGATTCCCCCCCCACCTATCAGCTGTTCAGCAGGGAATGCTAGCACAGTCTAGGAACCACGTGCAGACGTCTATGGAACCCGTTTGAATCACCTTGTTAGAAACGGTCTCTCAGCCCTGAAGATGTTGGGGAGTTTTCCCAACGAAAGCTTGGCAACCTTTTAATATAGTAAAATACTTTAATTGAAGTATTTTAACTTTAAACTCTCCTGGTGAACGCGCTTTATTCATTCCATTTATAATTATGCCCGGGAGTCGCATTTTCACCATCATTATTGAATTATATATAATATATATATATATATATATATATATATATATATATATATTTACATTGCCCCCAACAATCTGGGTCCTCATTTTACCTACCCCGGAAGGATGGAAGGCTGAGTCAACCTTGAGCCGGTGAGATTTGAACTGCTGACCTGATGAACACAGTCAGCTAAAGTGGCCTGCAGTACTGCACCCTAACTGCTGCGCCACCTCGGCTCTTCTAGCTATAATAATCTCTCTCTGTTTCTTTCTCTCACTTACACCTAACACACACACACACACACATACACACAGAGAGAGCACAAATACACACTTACACATACAGAGCCTGAATCATCATAAGGAAAACCAAAAATATTGTGATATTTCTAATGAAATTCTTACACTTGTATTGACTGCCACCTATTATTGTTACTGGAAGATTTTGCCTTAGGCAAAATTCTCAGGAGAATTAAAGAATTCTTTAGCACAGGGGTGTCAAACTGCCGGCGTCATGCTGAAACCACACCTACCCCATTGCTGGCAATGGAAAAAAAGTTGCGATACGTCACGACACATCATGTGATGTTGCGAGTTTGACAAGTTTAGCAGAAGGATACCTCAACTTTTTGTTATCAAAACTCCCTTTAATGTCATCTTAATGTACACACGTCTCCTAAAACTCCAAACACCAAAATGAACACAAATGAAAAATGAAAACAATACAACAAAACATTGGAAAAGGTGGATTTATTTTAACAAAATAACTAAAAGGTTCTTCACACCTTCCCTGGACTGTACCCCCCCCCACAAGTAAGGCACACCTCACAGTTTGGGAAATGATTTAAAGGCAGGATTGTTCTCATTAAACGAAGCCTGATAGCTATATACTGTATATAAAAAAACAACCCTGCCTTCCTGAACAGATAGTCATTGACCTACAACTGTTTGTTTCGTGACCATTTGAAATTATAACAGCACTGAAAAAAAAAGGTGACTTATGATGAGTCTTTGCACTTACCGCCATCCCCATGGTCACTTGGGCACTTGACAACCAGCATGTGTTTAGGATAGTTGCAGAGTCCCAGGGTTATGTGATTGCCATTTGTGAACTTCCAAGCCAGATTCCAACAAGCAATGTCAACGAGCGAAGCTGAATTCACTTAACAACTGCATGGTTCAAAAAACAACTCCACTGATTTGCTTAATAAACCATGGCAAAAAAAGAGGTCATGAAATTGGGCATGACTTGCTGAATGACCACCTTGCTTAACAACTAAAATTCTGGTCCCAATTGTGATCATAAGTTGGGGACTACCTGGGCATCTAGTTATTTTATAAAATCCACCAGCTATCTTGGCATTCTCCCCTTAGCCTTGGTGTATTAGAGAGATAGGACCCCCACAGCCTATAGAGGTATTGGGAAATGCAACAGGAAAAAAAAAAGATAAAAGTGATATATGTTTGGAGTACTATCTTATAGATCTGCATCAAGAGCCATAAGATTAAAGAAGAGTTTCTCAACCTTGGCAATTTTAAGACGGATGGACGTCAGCTCCCAGAATTCCCCAGCCAGCATGTTGAAGTCCACTTGTCTTAAAGTTGCCAAGGTTGAAAAACACTGGGTTAGAGAAATCAGTCCCCTGCCAGCCCATCCTATCTTGAGAAACAGAACAATATGGCAAGTGATAAATCAAATTACTTCTTTAAAAGGGGGGAAGGGAGGGTATTTCTTGTTATGACAATCATAGACACACAAAAAGGAGATGAAAACATAGAGCTGTACAAAATACACAATTTAAATAAATAAGCAATTTAAAAGGAATCTTCTTTAGAAAACTATACCAAACTCTGTAGTTTTTTTTCCCCCTTTTTAATAAATTTACAGAAATTTCTAAAATTCTCTTTTCACTTTGTCGTTATGGGATACTGAGTGTAGATTAATGAGAAAAAAAATGAATTTCAACAACAGTAAAATCAGGCTACAGCATAACAAAATTGACAAAAGTGAAGGGGGTCTGCATACTTTTTGAATGCACTGTATAGGACCATAAGATTTTAGACAGATACAAGATGAGATAGATCTGCTGCTAGTACTTGTAGTCCTCAACATACAATTGGCCATTTTACAACTATTCACATTTATAAAAACCTCAGAACAGGTACGTAATGGCCCATAATGAACCACCAGAAATCATAAATGGTTGCACTGCCCCTAACTCCTCAGAGTCACATGTCACATATTTGTGTTTATGACTAGTTACCAAGTATCCTGCAATCATTTGATCATTATTAATGTCTTCTCTACCAGCTTCTCCAAAGGTCAAAGGGGAAGCTGGAGGGAAGGTTTCAAATAGAAGCAACTGAGGATTTGAAATCTGTTGTCTCAATGTGCTGAAGGATTTCCCTTCCTCTCTGTCAGGGAGAGGTAATCCATCTATGCTCTGGAGGAACAGACTTCAAAACTGCTAAATGCTAGTGAACACCAGCTTCTGAGCCCTTCAGAAGGCTGGCTTTTGCTAGCTTTTGGAGAGGGAAATCCCTCAGCCTTCCAGAACGGGTTTATGACAACTCGCCAACTCACCATGGCCAACTCACTGCATGACAACTCGCCACAGCCAACTCACCACAGGACAACTCATTGCTAGACAAATGTTACACTTATAATAAAGAAGTGGTGGAATAGAATCATTAAAGAAAGGATGCAATAAAAGGGGACAGAATGAAATGTGATAGACAAAAAATAAAATATTTTTTTATTTATTTTAAATAATTAAATAGAATTGTTAAATTGTTCCACAGTGAGTTGTCCATGGAAAGTTGGCTGTGGCGAGTTGTCCCACAGCAAGTTTGCTGTGATGAGTTGGCTGTGGCGAGCTGGCCATGGTGAATTGGCCGCAGCAAGTTGGCTGTGGCAAGTTGTCCCATTCCCTTCCAGAATGATGGCATTCACTCATGTGTTCTCCAGATTTGTGAACTAGAAAGAAAATCCCTTGGTATGCTGGAGGAATGGATCTCAAGAAAACATTAGTGAGCGCCACTGAAAGGCATTGTTCAGATGATCATTTCCTTCTTCAAATTGCATGATTAGAAGCAGAAGCCTTCAGAATGGTCATGAGAATAGGGCTCATTTGCAGAATGGAGCAGGCAGCCTTGGTAGTCAACAGTTGAACAACACAAAGGGAAATGAATGTGGACATGGTGAGGCAGGGAAAGAGTCTGGGACTCATGGGTGTGGTGGGAAGTATGGGCTTTCTTCCTAATCTACCATGACAAGGAGGTCAGGCACTCTTCCTGATGCTCCACTTAACAACCTTCATACAACTGTATCTAGGTGAGCCGGGCCTGCAGTCATTGAGAGAAGTAATCACATGGCATCTCACTCAAGGAAGGAGATTCTGGGCCTAATTGTAAGTGGAGCATTACTTATATAGGGGACTTTGCTGCTCTAAGATCCCAAGCTATTTTAAAAGTATGAAAACCCAACTGCATAAAGTAAACAAATATCAGACAATAGAAGCTCCTAGCTAGCTTTCACACAAAAGAAATAACCATTGCACAATGCTAATGACATAGGTATCTGTGTCTACCTAAGTAAACATTTCTTGAATTAGAAATTTTCTTCTGATACGGTTTTACCTGGCCTTGCTGTTTGTTTTTTGGGAAATTGTCCTTTGCTCTTTTTTTTTCTTTTTCTTGTTCTTTAGAAAAAGACAAGCTGTGACAGAACATAGAGAGTAGAATGCTATCTGCCATCCAGGCACATGATCTTCCAAACATACACATGTTCTTGTACTCTAATAAGAGTAGGCTGGGAAACAAGCCCAGAAAAAGTATTGAGCTAAGAAGATAAGCAATACATTTACAGAAACCTTCTGAGGGATAGGAAAAGGAAAAAAGGAGCTGATGAGCTGTCAGAGAGAGAATTGTTCAAGTTTAGAGAAAGGAAAGAAGAAAAACAAGATAGATTTAGGCTGCTTTAGCTACTAAAACTATGTAGATTCCAGTGCTGAAAATCCAGAATGACACAAGAGAAGGCCACAGAAAAAAAGAAGAGAAATGTCAAGACATTTTATTGAAGAGAAAGACTTTGCACAGAAAGGCCAAGTGGCAAACTTTCAGCATAATATTAGGGTGCGAGCCAGAAATATTGTCTACCAACTATAATTAATGTTCCTGTTTAATCCTCAGAAGGGAGAAAGGATTAAAACTAGGCTGACATATCCATGTCTTCAAGTAGGCAGTCTGGTTTTATTTCAAACTTTTTATTTTGTAAGGATGCTGCTAATTAGGCGTGCCAGACCAAATTGGCAATAAATCGAATTCATGCTTCTTTCTGCATGTTTACAGGACATTGGGTGAAAATATTCCAAGAGATACTTAAACAACAATAGCAGGAGAGGAACCTTAGTAAGCATGAACTGAAAAAAGGAAATAAAACAGGGGAGGATTAAACATAGGAGCTACTTTGAAATAAGAGAGAGAGAGAGAGAGAGAGAGAGAGAGAGAGAGAGAGAGAGAGAGAGAGTTAATTCCAGGGATTAATAAAAAATTGTTAAGAAAAAAATAATAATAAATTGTAAAGAAGGAGGTTGGAGAATCTTCCCTAGATATTGGGAATATTCTTGTAGAGAAATCTCCTGTCCTGTCAAATTAAAATTCCCACTCTGAAAGAGAAAAACAATTCTGAGTCATCTGAACTTTGAGAGGGCCAGTGGCCCAAGAGAAAATTAGGAATATATTTGATTCCTAGCCAGTGATGGGATTCAGATATGTGAACAACTGGTTCTCTGAGTGGATGCCGCTTCCGGAAGTCCATTCTGGGCCTGGGCAACAAAAAATTAGCTACCGGTTCTGCTGAATCGAACTGGCTGAATCCCACTACTGTTCCTAGATTTATTGGAAAAAAGTTTTATCACCTTATACTAGTCTTGCACTAGAGAACTGAGGGAATATGACACAAATCTCTGGGCACAAAAATTAGCTTCTGTGGCCTAGTGAGGAATGCAAAATTAGGCTAAAAACAAGGGTCATTTTTCATGGTATAGAAAATGGGACCTAGACTTGAGACCTGGGATCATTTAAATCCAAATATATCAAGGACATGAGTTAAGACAAAAGAGATAATAGCCTTGGTATTATTGGTAGCATTCAAGGAAGAAGACCACATTTATTTATTTATTTATTTATGAGACTTATATACCACTTTAAGTGCAAGCACTCTCTAAGCGGTTTACACCAGTAAGCAATGTATATATATATTTACATTGCCCCCAACAATCTGGGTCCTCATTTTACCTACCCCAGAAGGATGGAAGGCTGAGTCAACCTTGAGCCGGTGAGATTTGAACCACTGACCTGCTGAACACAGTCAGCTAAAGTGGCCTGCAGTACTGCACTCTAACTGCTGCGCCACTGCCTTTTAGCAACATAGGAGACACTTGGGCTTATCCAGTGTTTGGATAACCATCCTCCCTCTGGGGAATATGTACTGGAGAGGGTGCAGTCTGCAGCTTATTGTCAGGTGCCAGATTCTATATTTTCCCACCTTCATTTTATATTGTTGATTGCTGCTGGCATGGCCAGGTAAACTGATACATGATGAGAGTGACCTCTTGTTGGCTGGATAATCTGTTTCTACTGTCACTAGCAACAATACAGTCACAAATCTTCACTGATGTATACAGAACAATAAACTAGATAAGCTGAGAGTTATCCACTGCTAAAAATGTTCAAGCAACAGCAAAAAATAAAAAATAAAAAAGGTGCAGAGTGATCAGGGCAGAATCAATCACCCTGACTGTTTAATTGTTGAAGTGACTTGGGAATCTCACCAGGATGTAAGAAATATGTGTGGCCTTGCTGTGATGATGAACTTTATGTAGCTATAGCTGATATACAAGTCAAGCTAAATTTGTCAGAATGAAGGAAAAGAACATTCAGAAATATAATATCGGCAAACAAGAAGATGGAGAATTAAAAATGAATTGAAAGTAGCAATAGAAAGGAGATTTGAAGCATAAAATGGGGAAGCAAACAGGTCACAGGAGGCATCAAATAAATGAGAGAAACTGAACAATGTAAAGAAAGTAATAAAGGTTATTACCAATAACCTTGTCTATTTTCAAGGAGAAAATAGAAAAAGCTCTACTTTTTTTAATTAAGAGTGAGCAGAAGGTTTACAATAAAACAATGTGTTCCAGCCCTTCAATTTTAAACAAATAGAAATATAATAACAGTTGAACAGGAAGGTGAAGCTCTAAATTATGCAAAGAAATTTTAATGCTCAAATTATGTTCTTTTCTCAACCACCACAAATATCCTGTTTAAAAGAAGAACTGATTCTTTCACATTTTTTAAATAACTCAACAGAAGAGAATACTGAATTCTAATTTTAATTATTGTTCTAATTTTAGAATGAAAAGTAATTCTGCATTCAAATGACCAGATCATTGTACTTGAACATAAACTTTTTAAATACTTTAATTAAACAGTTTGATTGAATTCCAGCTTCAAAAGTAGAAGAGAGTAGCTTATAAAAGTAAAGGTTTCCCTGTCAGTCATGTCTGACTCTAGGTCATGATTCTCGTCTCTGTTTCTTGGCCGAAGGAGCCAGTGTTGTCCAAAGACAATTTCCCCGGTCATGTGGCCAGCATGGCTATAGCCTGAAGGTGCAGAAAATGCTGTTACCTTCCCACCAAAAATGGTGCCTAATCTACTTGCATTTGCATCTTTTTAACCTGCTAGGTTGCCAGGAGCAAGTAACAGGAGCTCACCCCATTGCCTGGAGCTTGGGTCTCAAACCTGGACTGTCAGCTCTCCTGCTGTCAAGCCCAGCATCTTTAACTACTGAGATATAACTAAACATTATTTTAGCATTTGCAAACCCAAACATGAATCAAAATGTAGTTATCATTTGAAATTTGAAACCTCTGAATTTTACAATGCAATTTTAAAATATTAAATTTTAAAATATTAAAGCTTGTAAAGTATGTCTATGCTTATGCTTATGAAAATAATACACACACACAAACAAACACACACACACATACATATTAGGACAAAGTACAAATATTCTAATCATTAGTAGTCAAATTGATATGTTGTGGTAATAATCCACCAAAATGTTTATAAATATTAGTTTCAGGTTTAAAAATTACCTCCAGCTTGCTCATAAAAGGTGATAAGTTGGGGAAAAAAGAGCTGGTGTGAGGAATATAACGATGAGAAGAGAAAAAGAATTATAGTGAGGTTGAAGGGATGACCTAAGACAATGATGGTGAACCTTTTAGAGACTGAGTGCCCAAAACCGTCCCCACTCCGCCCTGCCCACTGGGCCACCCACCACCTCCACAGCCTGCCACAGATTATCCAGGCAGCCCAGCAGCATCATGGCGGCCATGCCCTCTGCCCATGCCCCGCAGCATCATCTGCATGTGATGGATTGCAAGGGTAGAGTCTTGTCCCTGCTGCCCGGCTACCACGTCCTTGGCTGCGCTGTTTCGCATGGGCAACACCCGGGGGCGACTCTCCTCTGGGAGGCTGCTGGTGAGGAGGGGGCCATGGGAACAAGCGGGGCTGGGGCAACAATGCGTGTGCCCATAGAGAGGGCTCCAAGTGCCACCTCTGGCACATGTGCCATAGGTTCACCACCACTGACCTAAGAACTTCCCCCTGATGAGCCCTCTTCAGCAGTTACAGTGTGGCCTTCTTACATTCTATACACTAAAAAGATGAACCTTGGATATCTCTATCCCTTCTGGCCCGTAGAAGCTTCTATCAAAAAAGAGTCCTTTCAAAATACAGAAATGTTCTGTAGGCCACCACAAATGATTCCTCTAGGAAGGCAAGAATAACCTTAGGACAAGTTGACATAAGTCTTCAGTTCTGTATTGAGGCAGATCTTTAGCAGAAACCACAGGGCTCTGCATAGAGTATGGACTGCTGGCTAGAGAGAGATATTTTTTCATGACTTTATCACAAGTAATTTGATCCATCAATTTGATTAGTCCCCTAAGCCTCTGTAAAACAAGATAGTTATAGAAGAAACAAATATAAGGTACATATATCCACCACTGTAAATTCTGAGGCTAATTATTAGAGGACAAGAATATATTTACATTTCCTTTTATAAGAATTTCCACGAAAACATGGATATTTTAATCACAACCCAATAAATAAGTGAAGATGTAGATACGGTATTATACTAAGAAACCTTCTTTAGATCAGAAAAGATAGTGAAGGGACTAAATGGCATTAACTTCTATTGTTATGGTGCCTTATGCTGGCACAGAATTGGGGAGAAAGCCAACAGTAGACATAATGACCTTTTCATCCACCACAGATGAAGCAGTCATTGGCAATGGACCACTTTCATCTTTCCCTGTCTGTACCCCACTGATACTGCACAATAAAATAATTCATGCCAATATGATTTGCAAGGACATTCAAACCAGTCTGCCTTCCATTGAGGATCTGTATATTGCAGGGGTTGGAAGGAGGACTGAGAAAATACCTACAGACCCCTCACGTACAGGACATAAACTGTTTCAACTCCTTCCTCCAAGATGCATTGCATGCCAAAACAACCAGATTCAGAGACAGGTTTTCCTTCATGTAGTATGGCTGTTTTGGTATTATCTTTTCTACTACCTGCTCTTATTGGTATAATTATTTTGATTATTATTATTTTGTTGTTTTGTTTTTACACTGAGTGTTTCTGCACCGGAGATAAATTCCTTGTGTGTCTAATCACACTTGGCCAAATAAAGTATTGCATTGCATTGCATTGCATTGCATTGCATTGCACTCCACTCCACTCCACTCCGTTCCGTTCCGGTCCGTTCTGTTCTGTGCTGTTCTATTCTATTCTAAGATTATCTATTCATTCAGAACAGGATTCTGAAAAAATACTGGGATGGATGAGTGGCTCCAGCAGTATATTAGGTTTTACGCTATATCCTCATAATCTTATATACAGTTCAATTTTATATTTTATAGAGGCTTTTTTTCTTGTTGTTATTGTAAGATTTTATTATTTTACTAAATTCAGTTCTGCACAGTCTGCTTATATGTATGTGTGTGTGTGTGTGTATATATATATATATGTTTTCTGAGGTTTTCGCGGGTATTTGTATATAGGTCTTTGGTTGTTCGGGTTTTCTCCCGCGTAAAATTGGAAGTGTCTTGGCAACGTTTCGACGAAGTCACATTCGTCATCTTCAGGCTGGTGTTTTTAGCTTCTTGCTTTGAGCAGCAATGTGTGGTTTTAGCTGTTTCTTCCTTTTAACTGCCAGTGAGGGTATGAACTGATTGGATGGGAGCTTGGCTGTGTTCTGATTGGGTGGAGGTGTGTTCTGAATGGTTAGGGGCTTGGCTGTGCTCTGATTGGCTGGGGGAGTGTTCTGTTTGGTTGTGCTCAGGTTAGTCTGAGTTGCAGAGGGGTTTAAGATTTTGGGGTTAGGGAGTCGTTTGTCAATAAGGGCAGGTTTCCAAATGGCTGGTAGGCGGGAGGTATCATCTCGCTTGTTCATGCTGTGTGGGCGTTTTTCTATCTCGATGGCTTCTCTGATTATTCTGTTATTAAAATGTTCACTTTTGGCAATGGTTCTGGTATTTTTAAAGTCAATTTCATGTCCTGTGGCTTTAAGGTGTTGGACCAGGGAAGATGTTGGTTCCTCTTTTTTGACTGAGTTCTTATGTTCTTCAATGCGTGCACTTATTCTTCTGTTGGTTTGTCCGATGTATGTGGTGGGACAAGTGGTGCATGGGATTTCGTATACTCCTTGATTTTCTAATTCAATTTTATCTTTGGGGTTTCTAAGGATGGTGGATATTTTTCTGTTTGTGCAGAATGCTGTTTTGATGTTGTGTTTATGGAGGATCTTACTGATTCTGTCTGTGGTGCCTTTTATGTATGGGAGGAGGGCTTTGCCGTTTTCTTGTTCTTTGTCTTGGATTTTGGTGGGGGTTTCTTTTTGGATTAGGTTTGTAATCTTATTTCTATGGAATCCATTGGATGTTAGTACATTGGTGAGAGTGTGTAGTTCGGGTTTTAGGTGTTGTTCGTCAGCTAAGCGTTTTGTTCTGGAGATGAGTGTCTTGGCTACAGAGTTGATCTGTGCTGGGTGGTGGTGTGAGAGAGCGTGCAGATAGCGGTTTGTGTGTGTTTTCTTCTGGTAGATGGTGTGTCCTAGGGAGCCATTGGATTTCTTGTAGACTAAGACATCCAGGAAGGGAAGTTGGTTGTTAGCTTCTGTTTCCATGGTGAACTGTATTTTGGGGTGTAGGCTGTTGAGGTGTGTGAGGAAGTTGTCCAGTTTTTCTTTCCCATGTGGCCAGATTATGAAGGTGTCGTCTACGTATCTGAGCCAGAGTTTGGGTTTGTGATCCGATTTTTCTAGAGCTTGGGTTTCAAAGTGTTCCATGTAGAGGTTGGCAATGACAGGTGAGAGGGGTGATCCCATGGGTGCTCCTTCTGTTTGTTTGTATTTTTGTCCATTATAGATGAAGTATGTGTTGGATAGGCAGTGGTTGGTCAGATCTAAGATGTGTTTGGGGGGGTTATATTTGTTTTGAATAGCTGTCAAGGCTTCTTTGATAGGCACTTGGGTGAAGAGGGATATGACATCGAAGCTCACTAGTAGGTCGCTGGGCTGTAAGCTTTGTTTCTTTATGATCTCTATAAACTGGAATGAGTTTTTTACGTGTGAGGTGATGGATTCTGCATAGGGCTGTAGTTGTTTGGCGAGAAATTTGGCTAGGTTTTGTAGAGGTGAGCCTATGGAGCTGACTATAGGTCTGAGTGGGGTTCCTTCTTTGTGTATCTTGGGGAGACCATAGAGTTTAGGGCATCTGGATGATTTCTCTCTGGGAATGATTCTTTGCTGGATCTCTTCGCTAATGGGGGAGGCTTTTATCTTGGTTCTGGTGGTTTTTTCCAGGTAGGTGGTGGGATCTGTATTTAGGGGTTTGTATGTGGAGTCTTGGAGTAGGTTGGTTAATTTGGTTTGGTAGTCAGATGTGTTCATAACCACCGTGGCGTTGCCCTTGTCTGCTGGTAGGATTATTATGCTGGTGTCTTCTTTCAGGTTACGTAGTGCTGTCTGTTCCTCTTTGGGTAAGTTGCTTTTGGGTGGCTTGCTGGTGCAGAGGATGTTGGTGATTTTGAGTCTGATTTTGTTAGCGTCATCGGGGTTGATTTTGGTCAGGCTGGTTTCAACTCCACATATAATGGTTTCAGTGGGGATGTGTTTGGGAGCGACTGCAAAGTTGAATCCTTTGGAAAGGACATTGGTTTCGGCTTTGGTGAGGATCCTATCTGAGATGTTATGCACTGTTTGTTTCATGTGTGGCTGTGAGGGAGGAGGGGTTTGTTTCTGGCGTTCTTGTAGTCTTCGGAGTTTGTTGGTGTGTGTATCTGTCTTGAGGGTGGTCTGTGTTTCGGCTCTCCAGACGGCGAGTTGTTTGGATTTGTCCCAAAGTGCGGGGTGGATCTTGTTGCTGAGTTTGAGGTGGAGTGTGAGGAGATCTTTGTTAATTCGGTCTAGGAGGAATCTTTTTGTGTGAAGTTCATTTCTGATTAGGGCCAATTCTGTTCTTTTCAGGATCCGTTTGGTGGCTGCAGAGTTGGAGTGGAATTTCAGTTGGAAACATGTGGGGATTAGATTTTTGATCTCGGCAGTTACGTAGGAATGCGAGGTCACATAAAATGGAAGCTCTTTGGACTTCAAGTTTTTCATAGGTCCTGGTCAGATGGTGGATTTCCTCCCCGTAGAGGTTCGATATTTGTTTTCTGAGGTTTTCGCGGGTATTTGTATATAGGTCTTTGGTTGTTCGGGTTTTCTCCCGCGTAAAATTGGAAGTGTCTTGGCAACGTTTCGACGAAGTCACATTCGTCATCTTCAGGCTGGTGTTTTTAGCTTCTTGCTTTGAGCAGCAATGTGTGGTTTTAGCTGTTTCTTCCTTTTAACTGCCAGTGAGGGTATGAACTGATTGGGTGGGAGCTTGGCTGTGTTCTGATTGGGTGGAGGTGTGTTCTGAATGGTTAGGGGCTTGGCTGTGCTCTGATTGGCTGGGGGAGTGTTCTGTTTGGTTGTGCTCAGGTTAGTCTGAGTTGCAGAGGGGTTTAAGATTTTGGGGTTAGGGAGTCGTTTGTCAATAAGGGCAGGTTTCCAAATGGCTGGTAGGCGGGAGGTATCATCTCGCTTGTTCATGCTGTGTGGGCGTTTTTCTATCTCGATGGCTTCTCTGATTATTATGTTATTAAAATGTTCACTTTTGGCAATGGTTCTGGTATTTTTAAAGTCAATTTCGTGTCCTGTGGCTTTAAGGTGTTGGACCAGGGAAGATGTTGGTTCCTCTTTTTTGACTGAGTTCTTATGTTCTTCAATGCGTGCCACTTATTCTTCTGTTGGTTTGTCCGATGTATGTGGTGGGACAAGTGGTGCATGGGATTTCGTATACTCCTTGATTTTCTAATTCAATTTTATCTTTGGGGTTTCTAAGGATGGTGGATATTTTTCTGTTTGTGCAGAATGCTGTTTTGATGTTGTGTTTATGAAGGATCTTACTGATTCTGTCTGTGGTGCCTTTTATGTATGGGAGGAGGGCTTTGCCGTTTTCTTGTTCTTTGTCTTGGATTTTGGTGGGGGTTTCTTTTTGGATTAGGTTGTAATCTTATTTCTATGGAATCCATTGGATGTTAGATAAATTGGTGAGAGTTGTGTCGTTCGGGTTTTAGGTGTTGTTCGTCAGCTAAAGCGTTTTGTTCTGGAGGATGAGTTGTCTGGCTACCAGAGTTGATCTGTGCTGGGTGGTGGTGTGAGAGAGCCGTGCAGATAGCGGTTTGTGTGTGTTTTCTTCTGGTAGATGGTGTGTCCTAGGGAGCCTTTGGATTTCTTGTAGACTAAGACATCCAGGAAGGGAAGTTGGTTGTTAGCTTCTGTTTCCATGGTGAACTGTATTTTGGGGTGTAGGCTGTTGAGGTGTGTGAGGAAGTTGTCCCGTTTTTCTTTCCCATGTGGCCAGATTATGAAGGTGTCGTCTACATATCTGAGCCAGAGTTTGGGTTTGTGATCCGATTTTTCTAGAGCTTGGGTTTCAAAGTGTTCCATGTAGAGGTGGGCAATGACAGGTGAGAGGGGTGATCCCATGGGTGCTCCTTCTGTTTGTTTGTATTTTTGTCAGTTATAGATGAAGTATGTGTTGGATAGGCAGTGGTTGGTCAGATCTAAGATGTGTTTGGGGGGGTTATATTTGTTTTGAATAGCTGTCAAGGCTTCTTTGATAGGCACTTGGTGAAGAGGGATATGACATCGAAGCTCACTAGTAGGTCGCTGGGCTGTAAGTTTTGTTTCTTTATGATATCTATAAAATGAATGAGTTTTTTACGTGTGAGGTGATGGATTCTGCATAGGGCTGTAGTTGTTTGGCGAGAAATTTGGCTAGGTTGTAGAGGTGAGCTATCGGAGCTGACTATAGGTCTCGAGTGGGGTTCTCGTGTTGTATTTGGGGAGGACATAGAGTTTAGGGGCATACTGCGATGATTTCCTCCTCTGGGAATGATTCTTGTCTTGGATATCTTCGCTACATGGGAGGCTTTATCTGTTTATGGTGGGTTTTCCAGTAAGGGGTTGGGATCTGTATTTAGGGGTTTGTATGTGGATATGTGGAGTCTTGGAGTAGGTTGGTTAATTTGGTTTGGTAGTCAGATGTGTTCATAACCACCGTGGCAGTGCCCTTGTCTGCTGGTAGGATTATTATGCTGGTGTCTTCTTTCAGGTTACATAGTGCTGTCTGTTCCTCTTTGGATAAGTTGCTTTTGGGTGGCTGCTGGTGCAGAGGATGTTGGTGATTTCGAGTCTGATTCTGTTAGCGTCGTCGGGGTTGATTTTGGTCAGGCTGGTTTCAACTCCACATATAATGGTTTCAGTGGGGATGTGTTTGGGAGCGACTGCAAAGTTGAATCTTTGGAAAGGACATTGGTTTCGGCTTTGGTGAGGATCCTATCTGAGATGTTATGCACTGTTTGTTTCATGTGTGGCTGTGAGGGAGGAGGGGTTTGTTTCTGGCGTTCTTGTAGTCTTCGGAGTTGTTGGTTGTGTGTATCTGCTTGAGGGTGGTCTGTGTTGCGCCTCTCCAGACGGCGGAGTGTTTGGATTGTCCCAAGTGCGTGCTGTGGATCTTGTTGCTGAGTTTGAGGTGGAGTGTGAGGAGATCTTTGTTAATTCGGTCTAGGAGGAATCTTTTTGTGTGAAGTTCATTTCTGATTAGGGCCAATTCTGTTCTTTTCAGGATCCGTTTGGTGGCTGAAGAGTTGGAGTGGAATTTCAGTTGGAAACATGTGGGGATTAGATTTTGATCTCGGCAGTTGCGTAGGAATGCGAGGTCACATAAAATGGAAGCTCTTTGGACTTCAAGTTTTTCATAGGTCCTTGTCAGATGGTAGATTTCCTCCCCATAGAGGTTCGATATTTGTTTTCTGAGGTTTTCGCGGGTATTTGTATATAGATCCCCCCCGCCACTCTTTGGGACAAATTCAAACAAACTCGCCGTCTGGAGAGCCGAACCAATAACACCCCAAACACATCTTAGATCTGACCAACCACTGCCTATCCCACACATACTTCATCTATAACGGACCAAAATACAAACAAACAGAAGGAGCACCCATGGGATCACCCCTCTCACCTGTCATTGCCAACCTCTACATGGAACACTTTGAAACCCAAGCTCTAGAAAAATCGAATCACAAACCCAAACTCTGGCTCAGATACGTAGACGACACCTTCATAATCTGGCCACATGGGAAAGAAAAACTGGACAAACTTCCTCACACACCTCAACAAGTCCTACACCCAAATACAGTCACAGGAAACAGAAAGCTAATACAACCAACTTCCTTTCTGGATGTATAGGTCTACAAGAACTCCAGGGTCCCTAGGACACACCATCTACCAGAAGAAAACACACACAAACCGCTATCTGCACGCTCTCTCACACCACCACCCAGCACAGATCAACTCTGTAGCCAAGACACTCATCTCCAGAACAAACGCTTAGCTGACGAACAACACCTAAAAACCGAACTACACACTCTCACCAATGTACTAACATCCAATGGATTCCAAAGAAATAAGATTACAAACCTAATCCAAAAAGAAACCCCCACTAAAATCCAAGACGAAGAACAAGAAAACGGCAATGCCCTCCTCCCATACATAAAAGGCACCACAGAAAGAATCAGTAAGATCCTCCATAAACACAACATCAAAACAGCATTCTGCACAAACAGAAAAATATCCACCATCCTTAGAAACCCCAAAGATAAAATTGAATTAGAAAATCAAGGAGTATACGAAATCCCATGCACCACTTGTCCCACCACATACATCGGACAAACAACAGAAGAATAAGTGCACGCATTGAAGAACATAAGAACTCAGTCAAAAAAGAGGAACCAACATCTTCCCTGGTCCAACACCTTAAAGCCACAGGACACGAAATGGACTTTAAAAATACCAGAACCATTGCCAAAAGTGAACATTTTAATAACAGAATAATCAGAGAAGCCATCGAGATAGAAAAACGCCCACACAGCATGAACAAGCGAGATGATACCTCCCGCCTACCAGCCATTTGGAAACCCGCCCTTATTGACAAACGACTCCATAACCCCAAAATCTTAATCCCCTCTGCAACTCAGACTAACCTGAGCACAACCAAACAGAACACTCCCCCAGCCAATCAGCGTACAGCCAAGCGCCCTAACCAGCAGGAAAACACCCCCACCCAATCAGAACACAGCCAAGCTCCCATCCAATCAGTTCATACCCTCACTGGCAGTTAAAGGAAGAAAGAACAGCTAAACCACACATTGCTGCTCAAAAGCAAGAAGCTAAAAACACCAGCCTGAAGACGACGAATGTGACTTGTCGAAAGTTGCCAAGACACTTCAATTTTACGCGGGAGAAAACCCGAACAACCAAAGACCTATATACAAATACCCGCGAAAACCTCAGGAAAACAAATACGACCTCTACGGGGAGGAAATCCACCATCTGACCAGGACCTATGAAAAACTTGAAGTCCAAAGAGCTTCCATTTTATGCGACCTCGCATTCTTACGCAACTGCCAAGATCAAAATCTAATCCCCACATGTTTCCAACGGAAATTCCACTCCAACTCTGCAGCCACCAAACGGATCCTGAAAGGAACAGAATTGGCCCTAATCAGAAATGAACTTCACACAAAAAGATTCCTCCTAGACCGAATTAACAAAGATCTCCTCACACTCCACCTCAAACTCAGCAACAAGATCCACCCCGCACTTTGGGACCAATCCAAACAACTCGCCGTCTGGAGAGCCGAAACACAGACCACCCTCAAGACAGATACACACACCAACAAACTCCGAAGACTACAAGAACGCCAGAAACAAACCCCTCATCCCTCACAGCCACACATGAAGCAGACAGTGCATAACATCTCAGATAGGATCCTCACCAAAGCCGAAACCAATGTCCTTTCCAAAGGATTCAACTTTGCAGTCGCTCCCAAACACATCCCCACTGAAAACATTATATGTGGAGTTGAAACCAGCCTGACCAAAATCAACCCCGATGACGCTAACAAAATCAGACTCAAAATCACCAACATCCTCTGCACCAGCAAGCCACCCAAAAGCAACTTACCCAAAGAGGAACAGACAGCACTACGTAACCTGAAAGAAGACACCAGCATAATAATCCTACCAGCAGACAAGGGCAACGCCACGGTGGTTATGAACACATCTGACTACAAAACCAAATTAACCAACCTACTCCAAGACTCCACATACAAACCCATAAATACAGATCCCACCACCTACCTGGAAAAAACCACCAGAACCAAGATAAAAGCCTCCCCCATTAGCGAAGAGATCCAGCAAAGAATCATTCCCAGAGAGAAATCATCCAGATGACCCTAAACTCTATGGTCTCCCCAAGGATACACAAAGAAGGGAACCCCACTCAGACTATAGTCAGCTATGGGCTCACCTTACAAACCTAGCCAAAATTCTCGCAAAAAACTAAAGCCCTTTGAGAACAGAATCCATAACTCACACGTAAAAAACTCATTCCAGTTTATTAGAGATCATAAGAAACAAATCTTAACAGGGCCAGTAGACCTACTAGTGAGCTTCTGATGTCATATCCCTCTTCACCCAAGTGCCTATCAAAGAAGCCTTGACAGCTATCCAAAACAAATATAACCCCCCCAAACACATCTTAGATCTGACCAACCACTGCCTATCCAACACATACTTCATCTATAATGGACAAAAATACAAAAAACAGAAGGAGCACCCATGGGATCACCCCTCTCACCTGTCATTGCAAACCTCTACATGGAACACTTTGAAACACAAGCTCTAGAAAAATCGGATCACAAACCCAAACTCTGGCTCAGATATGTAGACGACACCTTCATAATCTGGCCACATGGGAAAGAAAAACTGGACAACTTCCTCACACACCTCAACAGCCTACACCCAAAATACAGTTCACCATGGAAACAGAAGCTCATAACCAACTTCCCTTCCTGGATGTCTTAGTCTACAAGAAATCCAATGGCTCCCTAGGACACACATCTACCAGAGAAACACCCCACACAAACCGCTATCTGCACGCTCTCTCACACCACCACCCAGCACAGATCAACTCCGTAGCCAAGACACTCATCTCCAGAACAAAACGCTTAGCTGATGAACAACACCTAAAAACCGAACTACACACTTTCACCAATGTACTAACATCCAATGGATTCCAAAGAAATAAGATTACAAACCTAATCCAAAAAGAAACCCCCACTAAAATCCAAGACAAAGAACAAGAAAACGGCAAAGCCCTCCTCCCATACATAAAAGGCACCACAGACAGAATCAGTAAGATCCTCCATAAACACAACATCAAAACAGCATCTGCACAAACAGAAAAATATCCACCATCCTTAGAAACCCCAAAGATAAAATGGAATTAGAAAATCAAGGAGTATACGAAATCCCAGGCACCACTTGTCCCACCACATACATCGGACAAACCAACAGAAGAATAAGTGCACGCATTGAAGAACATAAGAACTCAGTCCAAAAAGAGGAACCAACATCTTCCCTGGTCCAACACCTTAAAGCCACAGGACACGAAATTGACTTTTAAAATACCAGAACCATTGCCAAAAGTGAACATTTTAATAACAGAATAATCAGAGAAGCCATCGAGATAGAAAAACGACCACACAGCATGAACAAGCGAGATGATACCTCCCGCCTACCAGCCATTTGGAAACCCGCCCTCATTGACAAACGACTCCCTAACCCCAAATCTAACCACTCTGCACTAAGGACTACCTGAGCACAACAACACAGAACACTCCCCCAGCCAATCAGAGTTACAGCCAGCACTAAACATTCAGGAACACCCTCCCACCCAATCAGAAACCCAGCCAAGCTCCCATCCAATTCAGTTCATACCCTCATGGCAGTTAAAGAGGAAACAGCTAAAACCAAACAATTGCTGGCTCAAGCAGAAGTAAAACACCAGCCTGAAGATGACGAATGTGACTTCGTCGAAACGTTGCCAAGACACTTCCAATTTTACGCGGGAGAAAACCCGAACAACCAAAGACCTATATACCAATACCCGCGAAAACCTCAGAAAACATATATATATATATATATATATATATATATATATATATATATATATATATATATATATATAGGTTCTTTATTCCCCATCAGAGGCTGAAACACTAAGCCTAGCATTATCAAAACCATGTTTAAAGACACACTTTAAGACTTCTGCTATTATTCTCATGTTTTAACAATCTCTTCCAGAGTCAGCTTTACTGAACAAATAACTATTGCATATAGCAAAAAAGGTTAATAGCTTAACTGTTGCAACTTCATCTTCATGTAGTCCCTGATGTTTTTTCAGGCAATGGTGACTTTTCAGCCAGTTGTACATAAGGTAAGACAAACTGTTATTTGCAGACAGAAAAGGGATATTTTAATATAGTTCTCTCAAAGCTCCAGAAAATCAGCCCTAATTCAAATTAAATTGAAGATTTGAGATTTGAAGAGGGCATCTTTCAATCTGAATTTGCAATTCAAATTTTGAAGGCAAACCAATTAATTTCAGCTGCTTTGAGTTTCAGTACATTTTTTTAAAAAAAAAATCATCCTAGGTCTTTAATGAAAAAGCATCAAACACCTGTCGCTGCTTTAGGTTTTGGCAGGATAGAATGAAAATGTTCAATATCCTGATTCCTAGGAGTAGTAAAATGAAGACTTGGAGCTGTGTCCAGTGTTAACCCTATTTTTTCAAGGGGTACAATTTGGGGCCTGTCCTACAACAAGTTAACCATGACTTGTTTTTCTCAAAGGAGTGAAAGAAACTTGGACAGACTAATATTAATCATGGCCAGTAATTCCCAGATAGAGTTAAACAAACATGACCGGAACAAATGAAACCTGCTGTTGATTTGCAGACAGTGGAAGAAGATGCCATTTTTATTCCAAACCTCCATCATGAAAATCGCCTTTGAATCCACTGAAATGGAAGATTTAATATTTGAAGAGAGCTTGTTTCCATTTCACCTTGTGATTCAAAGAAGAGATGTGATTTTATTTTTTTAAAAAATATGGACTTTAAGGGGGAAGCATCAGCATACTTTAGCCATGATCCCTATTTGAACAAGAAATAGTCATGTTCTCCTGTTTCCCCAAAGAACAAAACTAATTGAGTTGCTGGCCTCTTAGCCACTGTCTCTGTTACCCAAAAGAACAGAACAAATTTCTGGAGTTTTTCCCAATGTGAGACAGAGCCACACACAGGCAGAACCTCCTATTGTGAAGCAGTAGCTTTTTCTCATCTTTGAAGCCAAACATACACACACAAGTGACAAGGCCCATTATCACATCCTGCTCTTACGCCTTGCAAATTTGGAGAAAGCACAACCATTTCCTATCTCTAATTAAAAGGAAGCAAAGAGTCAAAGTTAAGAATTAAGGATCATTGCCACCTTGTTCTCTGGCCCGCTTAACAGCAGCCAAACACATTTACAGGTCAATCTACTCCTGGAGGTTTAATTTTACAACTGCTCCAGGCAAACCAAAGAAAAATATTTCCTTTTTATCTTTAACTTTTCATAAGCTCAGGGCTGGTTTCACTGAGCTTCTTTTAAGAAGAGAAGAAAAATAGCACTGATTAGGAAAATACTTTTCCAAATTGTCCAGTAAAAAACTCAGAAATAGATTGTCTCCTGTTCTATTCCCAGAAAAGTGAATGTAAAGTGTAGATCCTTTCTCTTTAAAATTAATAAAATGGAAAGTAGAGAGATTGATGAAGCCTACGTTAAACGTTGCAGCTTAGAGTTAATAACAATGCAGGTTGCAAAGAAGAGGTTTCTCCCAATTTAATATATCGCTTGCACAGACTCAAGCCAATCATCATCATGCAACACATGTGAAAGAGGAAGATAAGTACATATTCTATGCATTAAGCTTGCTGTGCTCTAGGATTGAGAAGATCACTTTCAGGAACATCTGTTGCTCCTCAATTCAGATGCCACTGAGATATGATAGGATGTCATAACATAAGACGTTAGGTTAATCATCCTCTTGCTTGGAACATATTCCTTTGATTTCCTTGCATGCTATAGGTTTCTGGACAGATTCCTCCGTTTCCTCAGTTGAGTCAATAGGAGCATAAATTTATTGTCTGGCTTCCTTGATTGACACTTTGAACCTCAATCTAGGTCAGATTCCTCTTCTTTGCCTATGGTGATGATGCTGGTGGAGGAGTTTGATAGCTGCTGCCGAAGAACCTGCCTGGCTTGGCTGAGACAAGGAAGATACAGAGCATAGGTTTGGCAGGGATATATTTATGCACACTTGGAAACCATTTCCTGTAATGAAAACATTTATTAGATTTTTGGCTAAGGTTGTTCTGCTATGTCGCTTCGATTTTCTTCACCTCTTTGCCTCCTAATGTACTGTTTTCTCTCCTTAGATTACAGTAAAATTGTGTTGCTTCTCAGGCATTCTCCATTACTTTCTAATAACCTTATTTCCTTCCCCCCACCTTTTTTTGGCCAGGAAATTTATACACTTTTATGTTTTAGCCAACACCTGCCCCCTTTTTTTACTCTGTTCCTATAATACAGTGATGGCGAACCTATGGCACGCGTGCCAGAGGCAGCACTCAGAGCCCTCTCTGTGGGCACACCTTCTGCCGCCGCCAGCTCGCACAGATCCACTAGGCCACTGTTGGCGCCCGGAGCAGCAGCTCCACCCAGCACAAAGGAGGCAAAGCAGCTGGCTAGCAAGCTTGAGTAGAGGTGGTAGAGCACACCCCTATGCGCTCGCTGGCCTTGCCTTGCCCCGCAGCAATGGCACCCCTGCCCTACCCCCTGCCTCACCCCGCAGGATGAGCCTCCTGCCACTCCCACCCAGTGGGCCATGCCCCCCCCAAGGGCACTACAATACTGATGCGGCCCTGGTACTTTGCGATGAATAAGTAGGTTTTGGGTTGCGGTTTGGACACTCGGTCTCTAAAAGGTTCGCCATCACTGCTATAATAGATTTGCTAGAAATTTGATTAAAGGTAGCACTCCTTACATTCATTTTGTGATGAACATCTATTCTGTGGTATTTTAGATTCTAGCATTCCTAACAAAATCTTGCTGGACAATCTTCTGGTTATATCACACAAATAAATTAATGACATTATCACTCCATCAATATCAGATTTTTGTGGGAAAGAAGTCTAAGTCTTCAGATACGATTTGGGAAAGAAAAATAAGTTCTCCCATTCTTTGTAAAGCAACTTTCCTTTTTCCTCCCTTGACTTCACTTTCTATCTTTACTTTCTTACCTCCTCACTACTTCTTCTCATTTTCAATTTTCTCTGTCATACTTATTCTTTTCAGTTAAAAACTACTTAGAAGGTATTCACAGATTGTACTGGATACAGAGGGGGAGTGCGCTACTTTTAATGCAACTAGAAAAGAATTAAACCCTGAAAATTTCTGCACAAAATAAACTGAAAATAGATGCCTAAAAGAATGGGGCTGTTATGGAGTTAAAGGGCCATATTTTAGACAAAACTTAACTTGATACATTTAATATGCTTTGGGGGGTTAATTTTTGGATAACTGAGTTTTCAGAACATAAAGATCTATATGTTTTTAATATATCCCTGAAATTACCATGATCAGGGTAACTTTTTTATTCTTAAGCTTTTAAACATTCCCTTTAAAAACTTGTATGAAATCATGTCAATTTTCATGAATTTCTAATAATACATTCAGAAGTGCATGTTATAAATATAGCACAGTGCACCTGAAGAGTGGAATGACAATCAGTAAGTCAATTCATATATAAATTTTAATAGTGTATTAAAGTCATCAAACAATTTTATTTGATGTTCAGCACTTGGAAGCAAATGTCTGTGTTTGATTAATCGCTATAACCTCTCCACAATTTTGAGACTCCTGCTTAAATTGTAATAAAGCTGATTACTCATCACAACAGATTAATGGAGCCTAAATTAAGAGGCAAGGTAAATAGAATGTCAAATTACGAAAGTTTGGTTTGGAAAGGAGAAAATGAAATTTCATTCAGCATACAATGAAAGTACATTAGGAGTAGGCCCATAGAATCCTGTAGATTTCCCCAATGGACAGAAGGGAAATTCATCTATGAGAAGAACGGAACTCAATCTCAGAGCTTACAGGATCTAAGCTCCATAACAGATCCACTAACAGAGATCCCAACAATGGCAATCCGGAGGCAATATCTGGAATGAGGGGGAATGACAAACATTAAGGGTTATCCTTTATTTGTCATAAATTCCTCCATCATAGACTTCTGCACCATTTTAGGACTGATCTCCACAAGCTTCATACCATGCGTGCATTGCCTAATTACAGTGTACTTAATGCACCTCAATAAGAATAAACATTTAATTAACTTCTGTGAAAACAACTTTCCAAATTCTGTTCTCCAACATTTCTTAGCTAGTCATGAAAAACGTTTCTCTCCTGGAGGCTATGGGGATGTTACTTGGTCAAAAAATAATTGGAAGAGGTACACTTATTTTGGTTTCCCTAAGGTGTTGTGACTAAGCTTATTAGTTAAATTGGCAATTGTGATTTTTGCTCAGGAAAAAAAAAACATCATTCCTTCTTTTCTTTTTCTCATGTTTTTAGGATATTTTCTGAGAAGGAACTCTGTGTGGCTGTTATTCACGATTTCTGCTTTTATTTTAAATATTGAGTATCTGCCCAACAGCCTAGCCAAAATGTCTATACAGCTTTGGGACTTTCATGAAAAATTCATTCCTACCATAGCAATTTGATGAACCCGCGAACTGGCAGCTTCTCACACAACAAAATTGCATATATTTTTTCTCGGTAGCAGAAGCAATAATTGCAAATGCCAAACAGTTTCTAAAGTGGGAATGTGCTATTTCTCATGCAAAGACATGGTTTCTTGCCCCCTGCTCCTTGCCTCACATGGCTTTTGGGAAGCAAGTAATTCAAGTAAGGACCAGGCATAACTGAACAAGAGTGGATATTTGAATGAAATCATATTTAACCAGATAATATTATGGATGTTCTTGTATGAAGTGCATTGTGTTATGTAAGATTTTTTTTAAAAAAACAGCAACCAGCTCTAACATAAGAGAATTTTGTGGTCATCAATTGCTCTCTGCTGAAGAGTAAAAGGATAAGCTTAGCTATTTAAATTGCTTTGCGTCACACTATGGACAGTAATAAACAGAATCACGGACAAAAAGAAAAGTAATTAAATTTAAGCAAATTCTTTCCCTTGATTCATTACAATTTCCTATGGCATGTGACTGCATCAGCACATTACAAATGCACATATAGAGAGGAACAGTCACGGCGCATGCTAGTTTACCATATGCTCAACCCTGCAGTTATGCCTCTACCCATTCACATGAGCTTTATCCTCAGCCAATGGCTCCACTTTCCATATTATATCACTTGCAAATCTTACTTCTCAGCTGGGATTTTTTCTTTGGTGACCCCTCCTTTCATGTATTCTATGGGGAGGGGGGGGATGAGAAAAGAGACCAGGTATTCCACCAAGAATTTAAAAACCAGGGCTCATCTTTTGGCAAAAAAAAAAAAATGTGTTAGTTTTGTTTATGCCTTCTATATTATTATCCTTAAATTAACAAATCAACAGCCATCTTGTCCACGGTTGAAAAGATAGGGAGGTTTTAGGCTGCTCCTGATAAAACAGGTTTTGACAGAGATGCGGAATACCCATCTGCCACAGATATTTTGCACAGGCTAATGATGTTGCTAATAATAAAAATAATGTTATATTTCTGAAAGGGAAAAGCATAGAAATCTTCAATCATCTAGAGATCTTCATAATAGATTCAGATTTGTCTTCTGCTAGCCCTCTCTTAAAAGAATAAATATGGCACTAAGGGGAAAGCAGCTCAAGCCTGGCTCAAGTGCCCCTTTTAGGCTAATCTAGGATGATATATTGAAATCAATTTGCCTTTTGAAATGCTCCTCAAATCCAGGTGAAGTTTTGACAGCTGAAAGTCCTTTATCTTGCTTATCTGTCAGCGTCTGACAGCATGTCAACCCTATAAGGTACAACAGACTAAGAAATCAGTGTCATAAGGCTAAGACTACATTTATCAGGGTGACAGAATTTTGAAAGTCTGAATGGACTTTTCCCTCCCTCCCTCCCTCCCTTTATCTTTCTGTGGACTAGTGAGGAGCTTGTCTGAGGCTTTTTCTCAAATAAGTTTCTTGAAATGGACTCAAGTCATATTTGTCTGTAACAATTCTTCCTCTCACCCCTCAAGGCTGTTACCTCTGCCCTCTATATGGTGGGGATAACCATTGCATTTTAAAATAAATATCTATTTGGCCTGTGCCATCACTTCAAAATATTTCATTCCTCTTTACCTTAACCTTGTTATAGTGGCAGCAAAATGTCATCTAGAAGTCATCCAGATATCTGCAGCCCAGATATTGTATGCCTACTTTAGATGAAGTGGATGATTTTAAAGAAAGCTAAATGTAAGTATACAATTACTTATATGTCACATTTGAGATAAGTATAAACTTTATACTTGAAAGTTTATTGCAGGTTTGCATCCAATAAAATGGGTATAGAATTGAGGCCTTTGAACGAATGGTGCTGGAGAAGACTCTTGCAAGTCCCCAAGATGATCAAACCGGTCAGTCCTAGAGGAGATCAACCCCGACTGCTCTTTAGAAGGCCAGATCCTGAAGTTGAAACTCAAGTATTTTGGCCCCCTAACCAGAAGGAAGGACTCACTGGAGAAGAGCCTAATGCTGGGAAAGATTGAGGGCAATAGAAGAAGGGGACGACAGAGAATGAGGTGGCTGGATGGAGTCACTGAAGCAGTAGGCATGAGCTTAAATGGACTCCAGAAGATGGTAGAGGACAGGAAGGCCTGGAGGAACGTTGTCCATGGGGTCGTGATGGGCCGGACATGATTTCGAAACTAACAACAACATATTGAGTAGAATTGAGTGTCAGGTTTATAGTTGCACTGTTTTTTGGAAGAAGGACCTCAACTAAATATTTGTAGTATCTGGAACAATCCTTTTCTGTATTGGATTAAAATTTGAGATGATGGAGCCAGTCTTCTGCTTTCCTGGGTAAGAAACCTGGATCTTGAAGCACTTCCATTCAATTCTTAATCCTATGGTTGGAAAAGTTTTGTAAGTTCAAGTAGCCTCATCTTATGACTGATTCCAAAGGACCTACCTGGGGTACTTACAGCCCAAATTCAGAATTCTGATGGTTTTCCTGTCCCAAGCATTTGAGATGCTTGGCAACTGGGTCACATTTACCGTCATTTTAGCATCCCACAGTTGCATGACCACATGTTCCTCCTCTGGTTTTCTCTCGGTTATATATTTAGTATTATACAATCACTGCTTTGTATTCTTTCTGTGGCTTTCCTCTGTATTTGCCATCTGTTTCTCCCTTGCTTGTTGACTCCCACTGTCATTTCTCCATCCCTGTTCTTCCTCTGCCATTGCTTGTACCATTATCAATATTAGCCAGGCTTTGTCAGATTTATCTGTCATTGGAGAGTTTAAAAGCCTAATGAATGTTGATGGTTTCTTCACAGGAACAAATGGTTAGAGATGTGCAGTGCTCATCTCTGAAATATTAAATTCCACTTCAAGCTAAGGATGCAGGATTTGTGTGGAGTGTACTGCAAATTTGGGAGGAAACAAAACATAGAAAAAAAACAACAGAAGGTACCAGGCATTATTCATATCTGAAAACAAATTGAAGCACAACCGAAGTCTTTTGGAAGGTTTCATCCAAAGTACAGTTCAGTATTTGAAATGATCCGATGGATCCATTATTTCCTTTATTTTTATTTTTTAAATATGTTTTATAATTTTTTTTAACATAATCACCTTAATATTTGGTAAACAGTGTGTTGTCTGGGTTTACATTTAACAAACATTCACTAACAGTTGATTTCTATAATCTATAATCCACATAATAACTTTACTTGATTTCCTCTTTTTCCCATAATGTTCTCTTTTACCAACCTTAAGTTAATACAATTCTTGTTATTTTAGTGAATGACAATTGAGTATAAAAGTTTTCTAATATTTCTGCAGATAATAATCACATCAATATAATATTCTTTTTCTATCCATTCATTCTGGTTGCCTCATCATAGATCTTGTTTACAGTTCTTGTTTACATTTGTTTTTCCCTCAATGTTCAAAACATTCTTACTGGTTAAGATTTTCTCAAAGTTAATTACACTTAAATATTTAAGTTTATTTTTTCTTATGTAAGCCAACCCAATACTTTTACCTTTCTTAAGGAATAAATAAGACTAAAAAAAAGAAGAAAAATAAAATAAAAGGATAGTATGCTACTTAAAATCCCTATTTCCTATAAGCTATTACATATTTATTTCCATTTTTTCCATTCTTTTTTACCATAATTAAAAATATATTTAATATTTAAATATTCCATTTAATAAATCTAGTCCTCTAGTCTTTTAACTCTCATTCAAACATTTTTAATCCATTGTAATTTTCTTAAAGTCAATCACCTTTAAATATCTAAAACATTTTCTTTATATAAGCCATTCCTACTCTTTTATATTATTCATAACAAGAAATAAAATAAAAAGAAAGAAGAAAAAGAAAGTACTATGTTACTTGAGGGGCTCTTCCCTCTTAAAATCAAATTCACATCCAAAATTTTTCTATTTCTTTAACCATATTCGAACAGGTGTTTCTTTTTTAAATATTCTCTCTGATAGGCCCTATTGTCTATTTTCTTAATTTTCACTTTAGCTTTTTTCTTTTGCCCAGAATTTTTCTTAACCAATATGTTCTGCTGAATCAAAGAATCTTTCCTTATTCTTGTAGTTGTTACTGTAGATATAAAAAGTAAGTCAAGTTCAATATCTTTGTGAGAGGCATTTGCCCATTCATTTTTGTTGAAAATCTTTTTCTTTCTTTTTCTCTCTGCTTCTCTTATCATTTTTGTCTTTCTAGTTCTAGTGTTTTTCCTGGCATCTCTGCCATCCATTTTGTCCAATCTTTTTTCTTATCCTCAAATTTGTTTTGTGATGTTAAAGTATAAGTTGTCTTTTCCAAATCCAGTATTTCTTGTAAAAAAAATTCCACTTGGGTTAAATCATACTTCTTTGTTTTGTTAGGTTCCATCTTTGAGTCTCTATCCTCAAATTTGTATTCAATTGTCTGTTTTATCTGTTCCTTCTCTGTTATTGTTTCCTGGGATTTTTTGTTGTAAAGTTTTTTGTTGTAAATTGGAGATGAATTGGTTTATATTTTCAAAGTTATTTTGGATTTCTTTGTGGTTTGAAATCATTGTTATTTGAATTAGTTGCAACATATCATATGTCTTCTCTTGAAAAGTATTCATTTTTTCTTGATAGGTTCTTTTTATAAATCTTTGATTTTCCATGATGACCAAGAATCCAATTTTTCTTTTCTTTGCAAATAGCTTTGGGGTCAGAAATAGATACTTGTAATCCAGAAAGTTCAAAAAAGTTGTGTTTCTTTTTCTTTTGTTCCCTGATGTTTGTATGTCTTGCTTTGTCTGCAGCCCAGATTGTTTTCTTTTTTGTCACAGCTGTTCTCTATTGTTAGAGCTCTGAAGGTCACAAGTAGAGATTAGTTTTTTCCAGATTTTGCCAAGTCCTGCATGAAAACCATAGTTGTTGTAGTCTTCATCCACCGCTAGATGTCAGCTCTGGTTTATTTTTCAAGTTTTCAAAATGAACAAATTGCCTTTAAAATGAGAATCTTAACCATTCAGTAATTTCAAACTTATCCAGATTTAAGCTTTATAGTCATTTCATTTCATTTCAATACATTTTGGTCCTCCATAAAAGGTTTAATTTTCCACTTCCATTAGTAAAAGGGTGGGGCAAAAATCCCCTCCTTCACTTTCAGAGGTTTTTTTTGCTTCGTGAGATTTTTTTTCTTCAGGAAAGTTGATAAGTAGGATAGAGAAAATCAATGTTCTTACCCAGATTCAAACACACTGTTTACAATCAGCTTAAAATAGTGCTTTTGACTTTGGTTGCTTACAGCTTGGGTTAGACTCTCAAGTTAGGCTAGCTTTTCTGCTGTTGTTTTCTGGAAGGCTTCTCCTGGACCGATCAGGTCGACCGCCGTCTCTCCGAGGTCCCTGGGATTTCCTTCCTTCTTTGCTACCTCTTTAGGGCGTCTTCTGGCCCATTTAGGGTCCCCTAACAGGAAGAAACTCAGCCAAAGGGCACGGAGTCCTGAACCCCTCGACTGCTGTACTGCTACGCAGGACCAGAAGTCCTCCATTATTTTCTTTAAATACAGTACAACTAATTGGCTCAATCCCTAGATATATATTTAGCAGTTTGGGATTCCCCATTTAGATGACTATTAATGATATATTTTTTAAAAAATGTCCAGCACAGGAGGTGAGAAGTAAATGGCATTTGTGTCTGTGTTTGAAATTAATATTTTACCCCTAGAGCTCTCTGGGATCTTGAAAAGGTTCTGTGTGCAGATCTCTCTCTCTAAGAATCTGATTTGGGATGGGGCACACAAAATCTCATCCCACAACATTTCAGTTCATGAGGAGGAGGAGGATGTGCATTAAACTTGTTGGAGCTTCAGAGGAACTTCCTAAAAAGCAAAAAGAGTAATAAATTTGAAAAGGCAAATCATGATTGTTTCTCTAATTAAAATAAAAAGATTAAGAGGAAAAACAGGATGATATCGGTTTTCCTTTAATTCTAGCTATATACTAGACTCGACCCTACAGTATCTATTGACTATGAAAACATGTTACATGTACATTTTAACGCTCTGATTACTCTTGCGGGAGTTTTCTGATGAACAGGTTAATGTGCTGGATTTAAAGGAATATTTGTAGAGATGCTTGGTTCCCGTTCACAGACCAATAAGGACATTATTTTTAAAAAAAGGATGGCCATAGCCTATTTTCAGTTTTAAAAGTTCATGATATGTATATTGGTGTTTTTCCTGTGGAAAACAATATTTCTGGCTATTTTGTAATATAAGATCATCTCACAAGAAATTTAACAAGATGTCCCCAGGGCTGGGAGCTTGGCCAGTACAAAGCAGCACTGCCATTTTGGGCAGAGCAAATGTTAAGATATAAGTAGTCCTGGACTTAACATCTGTTCATTAGTGACGAAAGTTAAAGCATCACTGAAAAAGTGATCTTTGACCTTTTTTCACACTTATGATCAGGGCTTTTTTTCTCATAGAACACCCAGAAGAGAGTTCCGGCACCTTTTTTGGATGGAACCTTGTAGGGTAGGCAAAGTGGGTTGTATGACGTGTGTGAGTTCCGGCACCTTTTTTTTTTTTTTTAAAGAAAAAAAGCACTGCTTATGATCATTGCAGCATCCCATCCTGATCACATGATCAAAATCCGGATGCTTGGTAACTGGCCTGTATTTGTGACAGTTGCAGTGTCCGGGGTCATGTGAGCCCCTTTTGTGATCTGACCAGCAAAGACATTGCGGAAGCCAGATTCAATTAACAACTGTATTACTCACATAACAACTGCAGGGATTCATTTAACAACTGTAGCAAGGGAGGTAGTAAAATGGTGCAAAATACACAGCAACTATCTTGCTTAGCAGTGGAAATGCTAGGCTCCTTTGGGGTTATAAGTCAAAGAATCCTTGTATCCTTTATCTAGATTCTAGAAGAAAAATATAATGGAATGCTTCCCCGCCCTCCTTCTCTTCCCCCACTGTTAAAAGATTCACTGCCACCCTGTTTTTCATAGTATCTCCTCTCTAAGGCAATTGCCCTTTTCCACTTAATGGTTAGGTAGGCTCTGAAAAAGCTAATTTTTTTTGCTGGTTGGTAGTTTAAATGCACACATTGCGCCATTTAGGGAACTGAAAAGTGGAATGCAGAGCTCCTTGGAGCATTTCTGATCAAACAGGAAAATGCACAGTGTTCTCTTGAATATCTCCATCTTACAAGCCCATGCTGAGACAAGTGCCACAGGAACACAATGGGTACTGCTGGCGTTGCTATGAGAACCTGCATTAGGTTTCTTGTCTGTTACCTATTACTGCGTTTCCATTGGCCATATTTCATAATGAGGAAAGAACAAATGTATCCTGGATCATTGCTTACTTGCACCAATGATCACAGCAGGAAGAAGTTGTGGCCACAGAAGCTTGCCAGCATTTTTTGACATCAAGAGATTGTGTGCAGATAATGGAGAAACAGGATATTAAAGGATATTAAAGACAATGTTCTCTTGAATTTTAATATGGTTCAGCATATTTGGGACTGTTTTCAGTCTCAAATTTGTCGTCTTTTGTCTTCCGCCTCTTTCATTAGTTTAAAAATCTGCCTTTTTTAGTTAACTCTAATTACTCACCAAAAAGCAAACTTAGTGTAACTGAATGACATTAAGATGGGGCACTGTATAATATTTTCCATTTACCTGTTTAAGTTGTCCTTAAACAACTGGTTCTGATGATTTTATAGTTAATCTCCTCTGGTGCCATAGCATTGTCTTGTAGTTTTTAAAGATCTATACATATACATACATACAAACAAACATACATACATACATACTTATATAATAGACTGAAAAGCAGGATAAAATATTTTGAGTAAAAACAAATTAGCAATCCAAGCATATCTATCAGGGTCCAAACTTAGGGAGATATTAATTATAACTGTCCAAGGGTAGATCCATGGGATTCTGATGGATGGTTCAGATGATGCCTTAATTGCAGCCTAGAACAGACATATGGCCCTGTCTGGCCTCTCCCTATCCACTTATCCTGGGGTCCATCTTTGCTTATTGAGGAGCATTAGGAGATTTGACTGGAAATCACCCCAAAGCACCAATGGAGGAACACCAAAACAGGTAAGGTCCATATTCAAGACAATAAGGGCACTGAAACATCAATATTGCATCAGTATTACTGCCAAGAGTCTCGTAGTGACCCTATTTAGGATGATCTATTCTCTCTTGTGAAGGGACAGGCCACAGTATCATCTGCAGGGCTACTGGGAAGAATGTTCTATTTGGCAGATAATCCATTCAATGTTGGTCTTCTGGTCAGGTCTGACCTGGCTACCTGTGGCTTGGTTTTGTGATATGATCTGTGGTGGAGTTTGATTCAATGACTCTTGATGAAGTTGACAGGATTATTTGGGCTGTCAGTTTGGCCTCCAGTTTTTTAGATCCAAGTCCCTACGGTTAAGGCCATTTGAGAAATGACTTGCAGTTGGGTCCATGCTGTGATGTTGGTTTCTATAAGACAGGCAATTGTGCCTGCAACCTTGAAGGAGCCTGTGGTGCACCCCTTGCTCAAAAAGCCATTCGTGGATCCAACGGCTTTGGATAATTAGCATCCTCCTCTCCAGGACCTTATGGAGAAGGTGGTTGGAGTAGAGAAAGGAGATTATCTGCACTTATTTCAGTTGGATTTCAAGTCAGGAAACCGGATTGGTTGCACTTGTTGATTATTTTTGGCAGTAGTGGGATGGGGACGCCTTGATCTCTCAGCAGCTTTTGACACTGTCACTCATAGGATCCTTCTGGACAGGCTGTGAAGTTTGAGACATTGGGACATCATTTTATGGTGATTCTCTTTGTGACCAATTCCAGTCAGTACAGACTTGGGAGGAAGAAGATTGCTCCTTAGTCCCTCCAATCTGGGATGCACAAATTTATGCTCTTGCCTCCTGGTTAACATCTATATGAAGCTGATCACTGAAGCTAACTATGGGTTAGAGGTTTGGTGTCATCAGCACGCTGATGAAATCTAATCATAAATGTTTCCTTCTAGGCCAGAGTTTCCCAATTCTGGCAACTTTAAGACTAGTGGACTTCAACTCTCAGTATTCCCCAGCCAGAATGGGAGTTGAAGTCTGGGAGTTGAAGTCCTCGTGCCTTAAAGTTGTCAAGATTGGGAAACCCTGTTCTAGGGTGTCCAACCTTCTGGCTTGCCTGGGCCACATGGAGTGAAGAGGAATTATCTTTGGCCACATATAAAATATATAATATAGTTAATGTATATAAATTGCACAATAATGTTAAAAGTTTATAATCTTGTGGGGCTGCATTACTAGCTGTTCAGGGCCAGACACTGCCTTTGGGCCACAGGTTGGACCCCCCCTGTTCTAAAGCACCCCAATTTTTGTGAAGTAGCTCTCTCTGCTGGCAATTCAGGGACAGTTTTGAACTAAAGCTAACTCCAATGAGAACAAAGTTATGGTGTTTGCCTGTAATAACTGTAACCCAATAAATATTGTGTTTTAAAATATTTTTCTTTTGTATTCAGTTTTTTGGTTGCATTCATTATTGATTATTTTACAGCTATTTTATGAAGGTTTTCAGATAGATGTGTTCAACTCACACTGAGTCGTGGTTTTTAAATCAGATCCTTCTCCCAAAGACCACTGTAAACAATAATTATTGAAAGGATTTCCTGCTATTAATAGTAAAAGTCATGAAAGAAGAAAGAAGCTGTAGGTTTAGATGTCTGATGCATGCTCTCCATTGCATGCTCTCTCGGCAAGGAACCTCCCTTATATTAAGCACAGGCTTCCCTAACCAGGAGAGCTGAAGACATTAGTCCCAGAAGAGGATCTTTCTGAGAATATGAAGACTTTTGTATTTGCTCCAATTAACCAGCATGTCTGCTTAAAAATCAGTTAATTTTTAAATGGAGTTTGCTTCTTTTTATCTGCTGCATTGCTTATGGTGTAGTTTTTGACACTTCAGGTTTGCTCCGTTTATTGCTGTTTTATGAGAGATGCCTTAGGGCTTTTTCAAAAGCAGCACACGTTTTAAGAAGACAAATGCTTCATGTTTTCTGTGCCGTATCGCTATCTTTAAACTTGCACTGAGGGAAAAAGCTGGATTCTATCTTTTGAGCAATTAGGTTTCTTCTGCATAATATATTGACTACATTCCCATAAGCAGGAAGGAGCTGCAATGGCTGAAATCTTTAGATCCACTTTGACTTATTTTAAATCTTCTCTGAGCAACCTTGCAAAGGGTCAACTTGTTTTCTCAAGCACCCCAACAAGCTGGGATTTGTAGTCAAGAAAACTACAAAACAGGGTGCTGATATATATATATATATATATATATATATATATATATATATATATATATATATATATATATATATATTGTCTTTGCAAATCATGATAAAAGGTGTGGGAAGACTGCTATATTTTTCCCTGTGGTTTTACTAATCTCTTCACCTGTCTCTGCACTGCTATTTAGTGAGATGTTCCTGCTTTGCTGTGACTCTCCCTACAAGCACCTGCTGCCCTTTCACAGTCAGAAAGAATTGATAGTCCAGGTGTTGCTTAGCAATCAACACTGAAGTGCATCAATAAATGAAGCTTTTCCCCGGCATGCAGCTTGGGCAGCAACAGCATGGAGCTGACCATAGTGAAAGCAGCTATTAGAGCCCCCATAGCTATTTCAATTAAGTTCTACAGTCTTATATTCAGTGACCATACTATTTCCCAGCCCCTGAGGTTTAGAACAGTATCCGTTCCAGACAGTGCAGCAAATGGGATATAATGGGATTTACCTGTTCTCATTATTATTACCAACTATCCCTTGCATTTTTTGAATGCTATAGTCTGTCACCCAAAATGATTGGGATGCAGGGGTAGGCCACCTTGGCTCTTTTATGACTCGTGGACTTCAATTCCCAGAATTCCTGAGCCATAAAAGAGCCAGGGTTGCCTACCCCTGGGATAGATGCTCTGATTTCTAGAAAGGAAGTCTTTTGGTTACTAATGCTGGGAAGTTAAAGATCATTCAGACAACCCCAGAATTGCGAGACTAAAAGGAACCACCAGGATTGTGTAGTTCAACCCTCCTGCAATGTTCAAGAAAACCAAATCAACCATCCTCAAGAGACAAGTCTCAACCTTTTCTAAAAATCCTCAGAACTGGAGAACTTGCTATCTCTAAGTAAACTGTTTTATCATTTTAGAGAACTTACCATTGGAAAGTTTTTCCCTTATGTTTAAGTAAAATCTAAGTAACTGCCACTTGTATCCTTTCTCTCTTATTGTAGTTTCTGTGGCAGTGAAAAATAGCTCCTGACCATCTTCTATATAACATCCTTTTGTGGAACTGAACAGTGATAATCATGTCTTCTCTCAGACTGGTCATTCCAAGGTTCTTCAGGCTATCATCACAGAGCATGTCCTCAAATCCCTGTACCATCTATGTCATTCCTTTTTTGGACCTCTTCCAACTGATCAACATCCTTCACAATGTGTACCTAGAGTTGTTTACAATACTCCAGATTTAGTTTTCTCTCTGGTGGTCTTTCTACGAAGGAAGTTCCAATCAGATGTACTAAGGCAAGTGTCAAGCTACAAAGACAGTTTGCACTAGGACAGCTATGCTGCTTCTAGCTTGCCAACAGTTATGAGGGAGGAGGGGAGCTTATGGAATGCATAGGTGGTTTCTATCCATATGGGAAGCAAGGTCGCTAAAGGTATGTTATGGCGAGCAGAGACTTTCTTCTCATAACAACTGCCTGAAGACTAATCGGACAATGTGATTTGAACTGTCAGAAAGGGGAGGGAAGGTTTACTCTTTTAATTATCTTTCAGGTGCTGAATTGCCAGAGCTGGTTTTCTATTCATTAGTGCCGGTATGTTGTGCTCAATAAAGTTTTGCATTAGAGATTGGAATGTCTCAGGTGTGCTTATTTTGTTGAGATCATCAGCCAGAACTTTGACAGCAGGAATGGGCAAATCCGTGGTGGCTTAATCCTAAGAACCCTTGGAATGAGCAAAATCCTAGGGCAGTGGTGGAAAACCTATGGCACGCGTGCCAGAGGCGGCACTCAGAGCCCTCTCTGTGGACACACGTGCCATACCCTGGATATGGCAACCGTCCCTCTTCAACCAGCCGCCTGCTAACTCGCCGAGGTCCCACGTGGCTGGATGCATCCCGGCATGGCTGGTTTCCCTCTCCCCCTTTCCCATCCCTCCTGGCCTCGCATGCTCTCCTTTCACCGGGCATGACCCACTGCGTCACCTCCTTAGCTGTTGGCCATCTGTCCAGCCCAGAGGAGGCTTCTCTGAAGTGCTGGCAGCGGGCTGAGGAGTCCCAGAGTGCACCGGTCGAGGGGCCGGCAGGCTGTGGCTGCTGACAGACACTGTCGTCCCCCATGCGCTCACTGGCCTTTGTGTGCGAGGGGCGATAGTGTCAGGCAGCAGCTGCCCCAGCCCCTGCCTCACCTTGCCCTGTGACAATGTCACCCCTGGCCTGCCTCACCTTGCCTCATCTCACCCTGCAGGACGAGGTTCCTGCCCACGGCCCCACCTGCCAGAGACCCCCTGGATCTCCCCCAACCCTGCCCGGCCCCCACAGGTGTCCCTCCCCATGAGTAACATTGAGGTGACCATGCCCATTTTGGCCACACCCACCCAGTCTGTCATGACCACCACAGCCACACCCACCCAGTGGGCCATGCCCACCTGGCACCCAGTGATAAATAAGTAGGTTTTGGGTTGCAGTTTGGGCACTCAGTCTCTAAAAGGTTCGCCATCACTGTCCTAGGGCTCAGATTTAGAAAGAGTGCTTAATGGCCTAGATTTATATCTGTAATGCAGCTCTTTAAGATTATTTAAAACCCAAGGGTAAAACTGATTCTATCCAAAATCCCAGACATTATATTCATTGTGCCAACTGAGCACATATTTATAATACAAAATCAAGTATGCATAATACAGCCTTGCTTAAATAACAGTATAAAATGTTAGAAGGGACCTTGGAGATCTTCTAGCCCAACCCACTGCTCAGGCAGAAGATTCTATCCATTTCAGAAAAATGTCTGTCCAATCTCTTCTTAAAAACCTCCAGTGATGGAGCACCCACATCTACTAAAGGCAAGCCTGTACACTGATTAATTGTTCCAACTGACGATTGTTCTAAATAACAACATAATTGAAGAACTGTTTCTTGCACAATATCATACCAGTTGTCCTAAAACCATCCTGAACTGGACAATATGTTCATGTGTGGCTCATTTGACCCAGCCCAGAGATATATTCCCAGCCAGTCATGTTAAGCATCAGCTAGATAAATTAGGTTCCTCAGCGTGATTTCTAATGCAAGTTAAACATCTACCTTCTGGATTGTGGGAAATAAAAAGGCGTGAGTTTTATGTGTGAAAGTGTTTGGCACCTCTACTTAACAGAACCATTATCATTGCAATGTTTTTTTTCACCTAGTATGTTTATAGAACAGCCTGCTCTACAATAAGAATTATAAATGCAACATCCATATTTCCCCCCACCCACCCATCCCAGGACAAACATAATCCCATTATGAGTTTTTGCAAAGTATGAGGCTTTCAGGTAGACAAATAATCGAGCTCCACACTCATTGGAGAACATTGGCAATGCATTTTCTGAGTAAGGAATTCCTATTC